>NC_142506.1:38957916-39260833 GCF_057876585.1 Rhinolophus sinicus
CAATCCTACCACTGCCCTTCCAGAAACTTAAACTGGCCCCTGAACTGAGGAGTAGTGTCAGATTCAGAGGAGCCTTAGTGCTCAGGCTCTGGGAATAACCGGCGTGCAGCTCTGACCCAGGGAAGAGGCTGGGAAGAGTGTGATTTTTGCTGGGCTAGGAGAGGAGAGACTCCTCCACCCCCAGCCACCACCTTTTCTGGCCTGCGGGAAGAATGTGACATGGCTGGGCTGGGAGAGAGAAGACCCCTTCATCCCCAGCCTCCACCCTTTCTGACCTGCCTAGGGCTGGGCAGTTACAACTGCAGAGGCACTCCCAGGGATCAGCAGTAGGTGGCAGACGCAGCTCTGGGCTTTCAGCAGCTCACAAATATTCTGCCCACCACATAGACACACACACATACACACACACACAAACACACACACGGAAGAAGTGCCCTAGGACTCAGGAGAACTGGACACAGGGCTGGTGGTGCTACTCACAGTGCGCATATGTGCAGGCAAGAGAAGAAACTGCACTGTCTTTGTAGAAACTACCATCCAGACCCCTCAACCCCAAGCATCTAAATCTGCAATTCCAACGTCACTAGGCGATGGGCACCGCCTGCACAATACGCAGAGGTCTCTTTGTTACAGCAGAGGACAACTGGAGAGTACTTGGTGGGCTTAAGCCAAGACTGGTGCTGCTTTTTGTTTTGTTTTGTTTTGTCTTTATATCTTTGATATCTTTGCCTGTGTTGAGTGGGGGTGGTTGGTTGTTTTTACATGTGAATGTATTTGATTTTTTTCTTTGTTGTTGTTGTGCTTGGTGATTTGCTTTGTTCTGAAATTGCCCTACCAGGGCCCAATTTAAGAGGCACAAGATTCAACACACCCAGAGGCCAACTCCAGACCAAACCAGAGTACTACCTGGTTTGACCTACAAGTTACACACCCAGAGGGAATTCTCTACAGCCATAGAGGCCAAACCACATTTAAGTGATCAACCCTCACACAGCAGAACTCCCTGTAGTGGGGAGAGCCAAGTCTCACAACTAGTCAGCCTAGGATTTAACCCCACCTACTCACAAGCGAAAAGCAATTAAAGATCCTGTTTAACAGGACAATAGACACAACACAAAAGTCACCTTTGGAGCACATGCAGAGGAGAAGAAAGAAGTAGTGCAAGTCAAGTATAAAGCACACATACTACATAAGATAACCCAGCAAGAACGAAGAACTCGAGGGGATCTACCTAACCCATCGAAGCAAACACAGAGAGTGAGCCAGAATGGGGAAACAAAGAACATGTCCCAAATAAAAGAACAGAAGAAACCTCCAGAAATGGAACCAAATGAAACAGAGGTAACCAACCTATCAGAGACAGAGTTCAGAACACTGATGATAAAAATATTTAAGTAGCTTAGAGACGACATAAAGAAGGATAGAGAAATCATAATGAACAACCAGTTAGAACTAAAGAACAAAATTACTGAAATAAACTCACTTGAAGGAATTAACAGCAGGTTAGATGAAGCAGAGGATCGAATCAGCGACTTAGAAGACAAGTTAGCAGAGATCATCCAAACAGAACAACAGAAAGAAAAAAGAATAAAAAACAATGAAGATGGTTTAAGAGACCTCTGGGATAACATCAAGCACAACAACATGCACATCATAGGAATACCAGAAGGTGAAGAGAAGAAACAAGGGATTGAGAGCATATTTGAAGTAATAATGTCCAAAAACTTCCCTAACCTGATGAAGGAAACGAACATACAAGACCAGGAAGTGGAGAGAGTTCCAACCAGGATAAACCCAAACAGGTCCACACCAAGACACATTATAGTTAAAATGGCAAAGGTGAAAGACAAAGAGATAACCCTAAAAGCAGCAAGAGAAAGACAGAGGGTTACATACAAGGGTTCTACAGAAATATTGAAGGCCAGGAGGGAGTGGCAGGAGATACTCAAAGTGATGGAAAACAGAGGCCTACAACCTAGATTGCTTTATGCAGAAAGGCTATCATTTAAAGTTGATGGAGAGATAAACAGCTTCCTGGAAAAGAATAAGCTAAAGGAATTTATTACCACCAAGCCAGCATTGCAAGAAATACTAAAAGGACTTCTCTAAATAGAAGAAAGATAAAAACAATCTAACTACAAATTTAAAAATGGCAATAAGTATGTACCTATCAATAATCACTTTAAATGTAAACGGATTAAATGCTCTAATCAAGAGACATAGGGTGGCTGAGTGGATAAGAAACCAAGACATTTGTATATGCTGTATACAAAAGACTCACCTCAGATCAAAAGACACACACAGGCTGAAAGTGAAGGGTTGGAGTAAGATATTTCATGCAAATGGAAAAGAGAAAAAAGCTGGAGTTGCAATACTTGTATCTGACAAAATAGACTTTAAAATGAAGAACATATTAAAAGACAAAGATGGGCACTATATAATAATAAAGGGATCGATCCGACAAGAGGACATAACCCTAGTAAACATCTATGCACCCAACATAGGAGCACCTGAATGTATAAAACAGATATTGATGGACATAAAGACAGAGATCAACAGTAACACTATCATAGTAGGGGACTTCAACACACCTCTGACAACAAGGGACAGGTCTTCCAGACAGAAAATCAGTATGGAAACAACAGCCTTAAATGATTCATTGGACCACTTGGATTTAATCGATATTTTCAGAGTGTTTCACCCCAAAGCTGCAGAATACACGTTCTTATCAAGCGCACATGGAACATTTTCCAAGATAGACCATATGTTAGGCCACAAAACAAGTCTTGATAAATTTAAGAAAATTGAAATCATACCAATTGTCTTCTCTGACCACAGTGCTATGAAATTAGAAATGAGCTACAGGAAAATAACTGGAAGACACACCAATTCATAGAGGCTGAATAACATGTTACTAAGTAATGAATGGGTCAACAAGCAGATCAAGGAAGAAATCAAAAGATATCTCGAGACAAACGAAAATGAAAACACGACGACCCAAAATCTATGGGATGCTGCGAAACCAGTCCGAAGAAGGAAATTCATAGCATTGCAGGCCTACCTAAAGAAACAAGAAACATCACTAATTAACAATTTATCTTCACACTTAAGGGATCTGAAAAAAGAACAGCAAAATAAGCCCAAAGGGAGTACACGGAAGGAGATAATAAAGATCAGAGCGAAAATAAATGAAATAGAAACCAGAAAAACAATACAAAAGATCGATGAATCCAAGACTTGGTTCTTAGAGAAAATAAACAAAATTGACAAACCTTTAGCCAGACTCATTAAAAAAAAGAGAGAGAGGACCCAAATTAATAAAATCAGAAATGAAAGAGGAGAGGTGACAACAGACACTGCAGGAATACAAAAAATTTTAAGAAATTACTATGGGCAACTATATGGCAACAAATTTGACAATCTGGAAGAAATGGACAATTTTCTAGAAGCGTACAACCTTCCAAGGCTAACTCAAGAAGAAACAGAAAACCTGAATAGACTGACTACCACCAGGGAAATTGAATCTGTAATCAATAATCTCGCAACAAACAAAGCCCTGGACCAGATGGCTTTACAGGTGAATTTTACAAAACGTTCAAAAAAGAATTATCACCTATTCTCCTTAAGCTCTTCCAAAAAATCCAGAAGCAAGGAAGACTCCCAAACACTTTTTTAAGAAGCCACTATCACCCTGATCCCAAAATCAGACAAAGGCACCACAAAAAAAGAAAACTACAGGCCGTTATCTCTAATGAACATAGACGGAAAAATCCTCAACAAAATACTAGTGAACAGAATTCAGCAATACATTAAAAAGATCATACACCATGATCAAGTGGGATTCATCCCTAGTATGCAAGGGTGGTTCAACATCCACGAATCAATTAATGTTATACATCACATTAACAAAATGAAAAATAAAAATCACATGATCATATCAATAGATGTAGAAAAAGCATTTGATAAAATCCAGCAGCCATTTATGATAAAAACCCTTAAGAAAGTGGGAATAGAGGGATCATATCTCAACATAATAAAGGCCATATATGATAAAAACACAGGTAACATCATACTCAATGGGGAAAAGCTAAAACCATTCCCCTTAAGATCAGGAACAAGGCCAGGTTGCCCACTTTCTCCACTTCTATTCAACACAGTGCTGGAAGTTCTAGCCACAGCAATCAGACAAGAAAAAGAAATAAAAGGCATCCAAATCGGTAAAGAGGAAGTAAAATTGTCATTATATGCAATTATATGCATATATGCATTATATGCATGATACTATATATAGAGAACCCTAAACACTCCACCAAGAAAATATTAGAGCTGATAGACGAATTTAGCAAAGTAGCAGGATACAAAATTAATATTCAAAAATCAGTTGCATTTGTATATACCAATTATAAAACATCAGAAGGAGAAATTAAAAAAAAATCCCATTTACAATTGTTCCAAATACTATAAAATACCTGGGAATAAATTTAACCAAAGAAGTAAAAGATCTGTACTCAGAAAATTATAAGACACTGAAGAAAGAAATGAAAGAAGATACAAATAGATGGAAACACATACCATGTTCATGGATAGGAAGAATTAATATAGTTAAAATGTCCATGCTGCCTACGGCAATATACATATTCAATGCAATTCCTATTAAAATATCAACGACGTTTTTCACAGAAATAGAACATATAATCCTAAAATTTATATGGGACCATAAAAGACCCCAGATAACCTCAGCAATCTTGTGAAATAAGAACAAAGTGGGAGGTATAACAATACCTGACATCAAATTATACTACAAGGCTACAGTAATCAAAACAGCATGGTACTGGCATAAAAACAGACACATAGAGAGTCCAGAAATAAATCCATGCCTATATGGCCATTTGTTCTACAACAATGGAAACAAGAATGTACAGTGGGGTAAAGACAATCTATTCAATAAATGATGCTGGGAAACCTGGACAGACACATGCAAAAAAATGAAAATGGACCACCTCCTTACACCATATACAAAAATAAATTCAAAATGACTTAAAGACTTAAATGTAAGATCTGAAAGCATAAAATTCCTAGAAGAAAATATAGGAAGAAACTTCACAGACATTACCCAGAGTAAGATTTTTACTGATATATCCCCTCGCGCGAGGGAAGTAAGAGAAAAAATAAACATGTGGGATTACATCGAACTGAAAATTTTTTCACAGCAAAGGAAACCATCAATAAAACAAAAAGGGATCTTACTGAATGGGAAAAGATATTTGCCAATGATATATCTGATAGGGGGCTAATATCACAAATTTATAAAAAAAACTCACTCAACTCAACTCCAAAAGAACAAACAACCCAATTAAAAAATGGGTAGAGGACATGAAGAGACAATTTTCTAAAAAGGACATACCGATGGCAAATAGACATATGAAGAAATGCTCAACCTCACTAACCATCAGAGAAATGCAAATAAAAACCACAATGAGATACCACCTCACCCCAGTCAAGATTGCTACCATCAATAAATCAAGAAACAACAAGTGCTGGCGTGGATGTGGAGAAAAGGGAATGCTTGTGCACTGTTGGTGGGATTGCAGATTGGTGCAGCAACTATGGAAAACAGTATGGAGGTATCTCAAAAATCTGAAAATGGAACTACCTTGTGATCCAGCAATCCCACTCCTAGGTATCTATCCGGAGAAATCCAAAACTCCAATTCAAAAATCTTTATGCACTCCTATGTTTATTGCAGCACTATACACAATAGCCAAGTATGGAAACAACGGAAATACCCATCGGTAGATGACTGGATTAAGAAACTGTGGTACATTTATACAATGGAATATTACGCAGCCATAAAGAAGAAAGAAATCTTACCATTTGCAACAACACGGATGGACCTAGATAACATTATGCTAAGTAAAATAAATCATACAGAGAAAGACAAATACCATATGATCTCACTTATATGTGGAATCTAAAGAAAAGAATAAGTGAATGAACTAATCAGAAACAGTTTTGGAGACATGGAAGAAAAACTGAAGGTTGCTATATGGGCGGGGGGGTGGGGATAGGGGGAAGGTGAGGGGATTAGAAAACAGTCGGTAAGCACAAGATGGCTATGGGGTTTTGAAAATTAATTTGGGGAATGTAGTCAATAATGTTGTAAAGATTTTGTAGGGTATCCGATGGACACGTGTCCCATTTGGGAGACCACCTCAGGGATGATGTAGATGCCTGATCACTGCACTGTACACCTGAAGCTGAACGATAATGAATGCCAACTATAATTATATCTATCTATCTGTCTATCTATCTATCTATCTATCTATATATATATATATATATGTATATATATATATATATATATATATATATATATGTGTGAGTGTGTGTGTATGTATACGTATATATATATGTACGTACATACTTACAGGAAGAGGAGTACAGCATTAGGAATAGAGACAGTGGAAATGTAATGGCTCTGTGCGATGTCAGAGTGATAGTGGATGGAGGGAGGGTGGTTCACACAGTGTGAGGGATATAAATGATAAACATCTAAGTATTACTTTATCTTGTGTACCTGAAACTAATAAAAAAATCTAAAAAAAGAAAAACTGATTCAGAGTTATGTAAGAAACATATTTTTTGAATATATTTTTTGTTCCAGATATGCATTAAATCATCCTATAAAATGCAGCTGTCAGCTAATCATTTGAGCCCTTCCAGTGTGTCCAAAAATGATCTTGACCTGGTTGTTCAAAAAGTCTAACTTCACTCTTTGATTTTTAGCCACTCGAGGGCCAATGCAATGCTCTAGATATATGTAAGCTGAGTCTTAGTCTCAACCTCATTGGCACTCCAGTTCAGTAAGCTGAATCTCTGTTTGAGCTTGCCTCAGTAAACTGCCTCACGTCTTCCTAGGAATGAGGGCTTCTGTCCTCAATTTACATCTTCTCTTTTGTTCCTAAGTTTGTGTTTCTAAAAGTTTATTATGAATTTTGAGATATTTAACTATTCTTAGTTTCTCTTTTTGTGGGTTTTGCCCAATTACACAAATACCCCATATATTTTTCTTTTTTGCTTTTGGAAATAAAATGAACACAGAAAGCCCATTTTGGCGGGTATCTAATCAAAGTTCTTGAAGTTGAAATGTGTGGTATTTTTGGTTTTTCGTTTCTGGTTTTAGTTTTTTGACACCCAGGAAACATTTCCTTTTCTTTTTACTGAATATGGCACCCTAATTTGCCTATGGGAGACCGTCTCCGTCCAGTTGTTCATTCAATGTGGCTTTGGGTGATATTGAGGCCACATCAGCCACCACCCTGGACATGTGACAGTAGAGAGAAAATATCCAATTTCCTGGACAAAATGACTGGTTCAGGGGAATGTGACCCAATTTAGGCCAATAAGAGTCAGAACTTTCATTCAAACTATTGTTGAAGGTGGATAAGGGGGAACTTTTTTTCACTGGACTTAGCACTGGGAGGATGTGCGGTAGGAGCTGCTCTCGGCAGAGATCACACTTCAGGTGGTTTGGGGAGCTTGTCTGAGAGTGGAGCAAACACGAGGAATATGGGACAAAGATATACAGATTCTGAGGCTTGTCTGAGTTCCCATGTCTCAGCCCTGACTGACCTATACTACCCCTGTTCTTTTCAGCTTACTAACTACTTTTATCCTTATGGGGACAGAGTCCCAGAGAGCAGTTTCCAGGCTCTTGGCCTAGCATGGGAGTGGGTGGTACTGGCTAGGGTGGTGGTTGGCTGTTGGCAGTAGCCAGTTGGCCAACTGGCTGCTGAGGTAACTACCGGTACTGCATTGGTTGGTTGGCTGGTTGGCAGGCAGAAGAGTAGATGGCGGATTGTATGGACCTTACTATGTGTGTCTTGCCTGGCTGCCAGCGAGAATATAGTGGTATGACACTCCTATCTATGGCTCCTTTGGTGTTCATTTTGACCTCACCATATCCTGCGTTCTTATGTGGGGAGTGGGAGCTGAGACCCTGCGTGACACGCTGCATGACACATGGCGCAGCTGGCAGGGTTTGGTGTCAGCTGAAACTCCCCGTAAGGTAATGGAGGAGTTTATATGTATGAAAGTTCAGTTTCAGAAGGCCCATGAGGAGCTACACCACACAGGAGACACAATCTGCCTGGAAGACTCGAGCCTCCAGATGGCACACCACCCTCTTGGCAATAGAAGGCGTCACCTTCCTTTTGGTAATCAGCTGCTGCTGTAGGCTCTGAGGGTTGCGACATCTTGCACTGAGACCTCCACTCAATCGGATGCTTGGCATGGCGAGCAGGATTCCGACAAGGTAGAAATGGCGTCTGACTCTGGGCAGGAGGATGTGTGGCCCCCAGACAATATGTGGTACCAGGTGTGGGGACAGAGCCCCAGAAAGTAGTTTACAGGCTCTCGGCCTCACGTGGAAAGGTGCTGGCTCGGGTAGTGGATGGCCATCAGCTGTGACTGATTGGCCAACGGCTGTGGCCGGTTAACTGATAGGCCGCTAGTATAACTGCTGCGGCTACGGAGGAGAGCCGAGGAGAGCCGAGGATTCCCGAGGAGCCGAGGAGAGCCGAGGAGAGCGGAAAAGAGTAGAGGAACAGAGCCGAGGAGAGTGGAAGAGAGTAGAGGAACAGAGTCGAGGAGAGTGGAGGAAAGTCGTCGGTCGGTTGGCAGGAAGGCAGACGGCAGGTCGCGCATCCGGTGGGCCCAGCCTCCAGTGAGACCATAGTGGTATGACTCTCCTACCTATGGCTCCGTGGGTGTTCCTTTTTGGCCTCACCATATCCTGCATTCTTGTGTGGGGAGCGGGAGCAGAGACCCTGCAGGCCGCCCCACATGACAAATGGTGCAGCGAGCAGGGTATGGTGCCGGCCAACACCTACCAAAGCATGGTAGAGCGGTTTGTGCGTGTGAGAGCCCAGCTTCGGAACGCCCATGAGGAGCGACACCGGGAACGGGAGGCGCGGTCTGCCTGGGAGACTCAAGCCTCCAGCTGGCACACCACCTTCTTGGCCATAGAAGGCATTGTCCTCCTTTTGTTGATCTGCTGCAGCGTTAGGATCCGAAGGTTGTGGACCTCTTACACCGAGGCCTCCACCCACTCAGACACCTGGCACGGCAAGCAAGATTCTGACCAGGTAGGAATGGAGTCTGACTCTGGGCAGGAGGACGTGTGGCCCCCACACAGTATAAGGTGTTCGGTGGCCACTGTTCTCAGGAGTTGGACCCCCAAGGAGGGGTGGGAGGACATGGACGGCTCTCCGGCCAGTGTAGAGAGAGCCCTGCAGGCTCTGGCTGAGCGGTTGCCGGAGGAGGAGAAGGCTACAGCCGGCCGCATGGGCTGGATGTTCCTTAAGGCCTTGAGTCTCAACTTGGAAAATGGGCTTAAGGAAATGGCCCCGGTGCCTGACCAGGTGTCCCGGTTGGAAGCGCTGGAAGCTCGGGTCCACCTGTTAGAACAGGGGCCCCAAGGTGGAGACTCTGAGGCAGAGGCGGAGGAAGCGAGTGGAGACAATGTAGCTCCCAACCCCTAAGTCCGGCCAATCTTTAAGCAAAGGGTAGAACATGAGCAACCTTTGGGCCCCGTGGGCGTTGCTGCCGGCAGCCCAGCTGTGACTGAGTTCACTACCTACACCCCATACACTCCCACTGAGTTGCAGGAGCTGGGGAGGCGGTACAGACAGCACCCTGGAGAGCCAGTCTCGGCTTGGCTATTACGTTTAAGGGATGAGGGAGCAGACAGCATTCTCTGCTCCCCAGGCGAGATGGAAAAGCTAGCCTTCATGACAGCACATTCATCCCTGTGACAAAGGTTACAAAACTGCCATAGGTTGGCCAAAAACCAGGGCAACCATTCTCTAATGGCATGGCTCACTGCTGCGGTAACGCACCATATGGGAACAGGCTGGCGAGCTGCCAGACAATGTGAGTCAATGGCAGTCATATAAAGAACTTACGCAAATAATCCGCGAAATGGGTATGAGACATGCTATTTTTAACCTCAACATGCAGGGCCCAGATGACGAGCTTTTTGCTGCCAGCATGAGAGATCTGGTTTGGGATACTGCACCTCCGAGTGCTTTTGGATCCTTGGTTGCTATTCTTACACCGTATGTAGGGCGACGGATCCATGAAGTTACAACTGCCATGGCCACCCTAGGGGATGTTGAAAGCCGGAGGCAAAGGAAGTTAAGGCAGGAGGTCCACACAGTTGAGACCTGGAAACCCAAACCAAAGGTAAAGGGGCGAGGTCGCGGGCCTCAGAGAGTAACATGCACACAGATGTGGCGTGATCTCGTGGCAACAGGGGTCGATAGGAAGAAAATAGACCGACAACCCAATGCACTCCTGCTGGAACTTTGGAAACAGTTGCATCCGGAACAACAATTCCGGAGAAGCATAAAGGAGAAGTCTGGCAAAGCGTGACCCGTGTCCCTCTAGGACTTCATGCAGCCGCTTGAGGCCGACTCCTTTCAGCTTGATTAGGGGTGGGGCCAAGGTACCCGGTCAGAGGGGACGAGCAGGGACTGGAGGCCCCACGTGGAACTGTCCATACATTGGTCCCCTTCAAATGTACAGAGGGTTTTGGCTCTAGTTGACACTGGTGCCGACTGCAGTCTCGTTTATGGGAACCCAGAACTGTTCCCTGGACCAGCAATCTGCATTGATGGCTATGGGGGAAAAACTGTGACTGTGAAAGCCATTTCCTTACCACTGGGTATAGGAAGGCTTCCTCCTCGTACCTACAAGGTTTATGTCTCCCCCGTTCCGGAGTATATTCTAGGGGTGGACATGCTACATGGCCTCAGCTTACAGACGTCGGTAGGAGAGTTCCGTCTCCGGATCCGGGTGGTGAAAGCGGTGACACGCGGGCATGCTCACCACCCTCCTCAAGTGTTGCCACAGCCCTGGCGCGTGGTTACAGTGCGACAGTACCGCCTGCCAGGAGGACAGGAGGAAATTGGTCGTACAATATTGGAATTGGAGAAGGCACATATTGTGAGGCCAACGCACAGTTCTTTAACTCCCCAGTATGGCCTGTGAAGAAGCCAGATGGGACCTGGCGAATGACTGTGGACTATAGGGAGTTAAATAAGGTGACGCTACCCTTGCATGCTGCAGTGCCTTCAATTCATGACTTAATGGATTGTCTGACTGTCCGCCTAGGGACATATCACTATATAGTGGACTTGGCCAATGCTTTTTTCTCCATTGACATTGCACCCGTGTGTCAAGAGCAGTTTGCTTTTACGTGGGATGGGCAGCAGTGGACTTTTCAAGTCCTTCCACAAGGATACTTGCACAGCCCCACTATCTGCCATGGGCTCGTGGCCCAGGATTTGGCACAGTGGGATCGCCCATCCTCTGTGGCCTTGTTTCATTATGTTGATGACATTCTGTTAACCTCAGATTCTCTTTCTGATTTAGAGCAAGCAGCTCCCTCTCTTCTCCGCCACCTGAAGTTACGCGGCTGGGCGGTGAATGAGGAAAAGGTCCAAGGCCCTGGCTTATCCGTCAAGTTTTTGGGTGTTGTGTGGTCGGGTAAGACAAAGGTTATACCTGAGGCAATCATTGATAAGATACAAGCCTTTCCCTGGCCACCAAGGTCTCTCAATTGCAGACATATTTGGTCAGCTAGGATATTGGCGGGCGTTTGTAACCCATTTAGCACAAATGGCAAGGCCCTTGTACAATATGATAAAAAAGGGGGCCTCATGGGATTGGACAGAGGCTATAGAACAAGCCTTCATTGCCACGAAACGGGCATTGCAGCAGGCACAGTCTCTGCAAGTAGTGGACCCCGGCCGCGCATTTGAACTTGATGTTCACGTAACCCAAGAGGGGTATGGATGGGGCCTCTGGCAACGGCAGGAGCGTCTCCGGTTGCCAGTGGGATTTTGGTCCCAATTATGGAAAGGAGCGGAGGTCCGCTGCTCTCTAATAGAGAAACAGCTGGCTGCTGTGTATGCAGCCCTAGTGGCCACAGAAGCCATCACAGGAACGGCACGCGTGTTGGTTCAAACAACCTATCCTGTCCAGTGGTGGGTCCGTACATGGACCCAGGGACCCAAAACGGGTGTGGCACAGACCACCACCCTCGCCAAGTGGGGTGCCTACTTGGAGCAACGTAGCAACCTTAGTTCAAGCCCTTTGAGCACAGAGCTACAACAGGTCCTGGGGCCTGTGGAGCTTGTAGACCAGGCTGAGCCAAGTACTCTGCCCAGAGGGGAAGACTTGGAGCCCTCGCCCTACAAAGAAGGACAGTCCCCAGTACCTGAGGATGCCTGGTTTACCGATGGCTCTAGCCGAGGGGCTGCAGCTGTTTGGACAGCTATTGGTGTGCAGCCCAAAACAGACACCATTTGGTTTGATACTGGGACGGGCCAGAGTAGCCAGTGGGCTGAATTACGGGCTGTGTGGATGGTAATCAGCCACGAGCCTAGACCCCTAGTTATTTGCACTGACAGCTGGGTGGTGTTCCGGGGCCTAACGTTGTGGCTCCCTACGTGGAAGCACCAAAACTGGTTGGTGGGACACCGTCCACTGTGGGGTTAAGCCATGTGGCAGGACCTCTGGGACCTAGGGCAGAGAAAGGAGGTGACCTTAATGCATGTCACAGGTCACTCCCCGTTAGTGTCCCCAGGTAACGATGAAGCAGACGCCCTAGCACGGGTACGATGGTTAGAGCGGGCTCCTGCCACTGATGTGGTCTATTGGCTGCATAGGAAATTGCAGCACGCTGGAAGCCGAACCATGTGGCAGGTGAGCAGACGCTGGGGCCTGCCTTTGAAATGGCAGGAGATAGAAGATGCCAGCTATGACTGTGCCGTCTGTGCCCAGGACAGCCCCCAAAGGTGGAAGCTCCCCTGGGAGACACAGCAGATAACGCGAGGGAGAGTGCCCCTCACTCACTGGCAAGTGGATTACATTGGACCCCTGCCTAAGGCCCGCAATGCGATATACGCATTTACAGCAGTGGACACTGCTACAGGGTTGATGTTTGCTTGGCCCTGTCCGGATCAGCGGCATACAGTGGTCGCCCTTACACGGCTGTGCGCCCTCTATTGGTGCCCCCAAGTCATGGAAAGTGACAGGGGTACCCATTTTACGGGGCAAGAAGTGCAACGCTGGGCTGCCAGGATGGACGTGCAATGGTTGTTTCACACCCCGTACAATCCACAAGCAGCTGGCATGATTGAACGCTATAATGGCCTTTTGAAGCAAGGTCTCTGGGTGTCAAAACATACTCCCACGATGCGTGACTGGGCCTCTCGTCTATGGGATGTCTTGAGGGTCCTGAATGAGAGACCACGGAAGGGAGGGCCCGCACCAGTAGAAGCTCTGCTACATCGAACAGCCGCTCCCATTCAATTGCAAGTTACCACCAGGGAGACTCTGTTAAAGCCAGGCTACGGCAGAAATGGGAACATTTTGCTGCCAGCACCCACATGCTTGAAAGCAGGGGAATGGCAGCAATGGACTTGGCCCTGGCAGGTCAAAAGCCCCCACTGTCGGTGGTTGGGTCTGATATCACCATGGGGGGCCGGTTTGACTCATGATTTGCAAGTGACGCCAGGGGTGGTGGCTGAGTGGCCACTGCAAGTGACTGTAGTATACAGAGGTCCCGATACCGGGACGATTTTGCGAGGAAGCTATGTGCTCTCACTATGGCCTATTATGGGATCCCCTGTTCTGTTACATGTTGAAACTATGCAAGGGACCTCAAGTACTGCCATAAAGGTCTGGTACCACAAACCGGGAAAGGTGCCAGTGGCAGCGACCCTCCTTTCCCAGGACAAAAAGTTAGCATGTATCCTCCCAGATGGAAGGGGTTTGCCATTGTTGGTTCCTAAGACTACCGTTTCTTTTCGTCCGTAGGTGTCAGTAGGCTAATACGGCACAGAGACCCTCGCAGAAGACGCTTGTCGCGTAGATTGTGAGGCAAGACCCTGTAGGGGTGGAGTGTGGGGACAGAGCCCCAGAAAGTAGTTTACAGGCTCTCGGCCTCACGTGGAAAGGTGCTGGCTCGGGTAGTGGATGGCCGTTAGCTGTGGCTGATTGGCTGTCGGCTGTGGCTTGTTAGCCGATTGCCGCTAGTATAACTGCTGCAGCTACGGAGGAGAGCCGAGGAGAGCCAAGGAGAGCGGAAGAGAGTAGAGGAACAGAGTCGAGGAGAGTGGAGGAAAGTCGTCAGTCGGTTGGCGGAAAGGCGGACGGCAGGTCACGCGTCTGGTGGGCCCAGCCTCCAGTGAGACCATAGTGGTATGACTCTCCTACCTATGGCTCCGTGGGTGTTCCTTTTTGGCCTCACCATATTCTGCGTTCTTGGGTGGGGAGCGGGACCAGAGACCCCGCAGGCCGCCCCACCTGAAAAATGGCGCAGCGAGCAGGGTCTCCCGCACGACACCAGGTAACCACTGTTCTCAGAAGTTGGACCCCCTAGGAGGGGTAGGAAGACATGGATGGCTCTCCCACCAGTGTGGAGAGGGCCCTGCAGGTTCTAGCTGAGCAATTGCCGGGGGCGGCAAAGGGTACAGCCGGCCGTGTGGGATGGATGTTCCTCACCACATTGCGTCATAACATGGAGGACTCGCTTAATGAAACAGCTCAGGTACAGGACCAGCAGCCCTGGAGGAAGGCACTGGAAACTTGGTGGGAGGTGCTGGAAGCTTGGGACCATCGGTTGGAGGATGTTCTCTCTGCAGTGCATATTACCTCAGAGGAAGAGCATGCTGGAATAGCCCAGGTACAGGACCAGGTGTACCGGTGGGAGGTGTTGGGAGCTCGGGTCCGCCTGTTAGAACAGGGGCCCTACAGTGGAGACTCTGAGGCAGAGGCAGACAACACGAGTAGAGACAATGTAGCTCCCAATCCCCAAGTCGGGCCCATCTTGAAGCAAAAGGTAAAACATGAGCAACTTTGGGCCCCGGCGGCATTGCTGCCGGCAACCCAGCTGTGACTGAGTTCACAACCTACACCCCTCACACTCCCACTGAGTTGCAGGAGCTGTGGAGACGGTACCGACAGCGCCCTGGAGAGCCAGTCTCGGCTTGGCTACTACGTTTATGGGATGAGGGGGCAGACAGCATTCTCTGCTCCCCAGGCGAGATGGAAAAGCTAGCCTTCGTGACAGTGCATCCGTCCTTGCGACAAAGGTTACAGAATTGCCATAGGTTGACCCACGACCAGGGCAACTACACTCTAATGGAGTGGCTCACTGCTGCGGTACGCACAGTATGGGGACAGGCTGGCGAGCTGCCAGACACTGAGTAAATGGCAGTCATGTACGGAACTTACTCAAATCATCTGTGAAATGGGTATGAGACATGCTATGTTCAACCCTAATATGTGGGGGCCAGATGACGAGCATTTTATAACCAGCATGAAAGATCTGGTTTTGGATACTGCCACTGCAAGTATTTTTGGATCCTTGGTTGCCTTTCTTACACCCTTTGTGGGGCGGCGGATCCATGAAGTTACGATTGCCATGGCCACCCTAGGAGATGTTGAAAGCTGGCAGCAAAGGAAGTTAAAACAGGAGGTCCAAGAAGTTAAGGACTGGAAGCCCAAGCCAAAAGTAAGAGGCGAGTTTGTGGGCCTCAGAGAGTAACATGCACGCAGATGTGGCATGATCTCGTGGTAGCAGGGGTTGATTGGGAAAAAATAGACTGACAACCCAATGCACTCTTGTTGGAACTCTGGAAACACTTGCTTCCAGAACAGCAATTCCGGCGAAGCCTAAAGGAGAAGTCCGGGAAAGCACGACCCATGTCCCTCTAGGACTTCATGTGGCCGCTTGAGGTCAACTCCTTTCAGTCCGATTAGTGGTGGGGCTAAGGTACCCAGTCAGAGGGGACAAGTGGGGACCGGACGCCCCACATGGAACTGTCCATAGATTGGTCCCCTTCTGATGTGCCGAGGGTTTTGGCCCTAGTTGGTACCTGCGCAGATTGCATTCTTGTTTATGAGAAACGCAGGCTGTTCCCAGGAAGTCTGGTTGTGCCCAGAAGGACTGGCAGTGCCCTGGGAGCTCTGGCTGTGCCCAGAAAGTAGGTGGACATCGTGGGACACCCCCTGGGACATTACTTGAACTGGATTGGGACCTTTTATTTCATGAGCTGGGTTCCTAACACAGGACACCTCCTGGAAGACGCTTGTTGCGTAGATTGTGAGGCGAGATCCTGGAGAGGTGGAGTGTGGGGACAGAATCCCAGAGAGCAGTTTCCAGGTCTTGGCCTCACCTGGGGATGTTGCTGGCTCAGATGGTGGTTGGCTGTTGGCTGTAGCCGGTTGGCCAATTGGCTGCTGATGTAACTGCCGGAACTGCATTGGTTGGTTGGCTGGTTAGCAGGCAGAAAAGCAGATGGAGGATTGCAGATTGTGTGGATCCTACTTCATGTATCTCGCCTGGCTGCCAGCGAGAATACAGTGAAATGACTCCCCTCTCTATGGCTCCATTGGTGTTCCTTTCTGGCCTCACCATTTCCTGTGTTCTTATGTGGGGAGTGGGAGCTGAGACCCTGTGTGACACCCTGCATGACAGTCCTCATCAATTTGAGTTCAGTTTTCAGACACCTAAAGACTGTTGCCTATTTCGGGTACATTTTCCTCAGGACTAATGATATAGTTAGAGTCTCTTCTTACAGTTGGTATCTTGTGCTTGGACTTACTATTCAGTCACATCCAGCAGACAGTCACTAAAGTAAAAATAAGCAGAGAATCTTTTTTCTTTGGTACTGAGAAACCAGAGCCTCTCTATCCTACTTTTACTTCCCATAATTGGTAGTCTGGAATAACAGAGAGGGAATGGCAAAAAATATAAGACAAAAGCCTACTTTCTCCATTAGACCATAAAAGCTCATTCAGGAAAAGTGCTCTCTATATCTAGTTTACTGTTGCATCCCTAGAAACTAGGTCTAGTACTTACCACAGGGCAGGTATTCATTAAATGTCTGACTGAACAAGTAGAAAATGCATTAAATAGAGCTGCTTATAAACATATATTGCTCCACTTTACTATTATTTTTTTCTCTGTCATCCTGTAGAAAGAGCCTTACTACCATTAGAGTTGCCCCGGGACCTATGTGGCATTTATGTGATATGCTCATCAGGCACACTCACAACCACAAACAAGTTCAGATGATCCAGGATTGCAAGAAACCAACAAAGTCCAGAATCCACAGAAATAAACTTTCTAAGCTATTCTTTCTTATAGGATCCTAGCGTGCTATTGATCTGAGAGGTACTGTCTCTTAGTGTGTCACACACTGATATAATAGACAAATCTCAAAGGCATGGCCTAAACCTAAATTATGTTTAACTCTCTGTTGTCTATCTGTCAATGGAATGTGGGGTATAAAGGATTCTTTCTTTCAGGATCTTGTAACACTCTCAACTATGGTGCCAGTTCCAAGTTTAGCTAGCTGCAGGCCATGGGGGAATAACATAAAGGAGAAAAAAAAAATGAGTACAGCTTATATTTTGTGGAGCAAAGAAGCTCAAGGCTCCTACAAGAGGGATTACTGTGCAGGCACTAGAAGTGTGAGATGAAGTGCAGAAAGACTGTAGCTGTAACTCGGCCTCCAGCTAGAGCTGTGGCTGGCTCCACAGTGATCAAACTTTCACAGCAGATCATCCATTAATTTTGTCAAACCAATCATGATGCTCCCTGGGTTATCCACACTGATAGTGGGGCAGAACTAATTAGACAAACACAATCTCCAAGCATCCCAAAAAGCTACAGACTCTGAAAGGTCTGTTAGTTCCTTCTTATCCCAGCAACAATCTTCAGTCAGGATAGTTATATGTATGCAAAGAACAGAAATCAACACATGTGCAGCTGAGGGATATGCCAGCACTGGGACTAGATCCAGAACTGCTGGAGCTAGATCCAGGTGTTCAACAGGAAGCCTTTCTTGCTTGGAGGTCAAATGGAATAAAACACCAGCTTGAGTTGTTCAGTAAGATGTGCTGGGTCTCTTTGTGATTAGAGGTCAAATAAAGTGAAAGCAAAGTCTTCCCCTTCTATTCCCTCTCCTCCTCCTATATCCTAGGAATGAGAGTCTACTTAAGAAAAACTTCACATTATTAGTAACAACCTAAACAATGACATCTTTCCAAATCATGAAGAAACCCTAGGGAATCTTCAAAATATGCATCTTTTCCAGGATTCAAGTAGTTCCTAGTGCTGAAAAAAGTGCAATAACCCAACAGCCCTGTTCTGTCTAACTTATAGAAACTGTCCTTGAAAGGAAGGCTGTTGTGATCACAGAATTTTTCCTGAGAACTTGCTGTGCAGATACATTGATGACAAAAGGGGTCTGCTCAGGACTTCTGGTCAAGAAGGCAGAGTACATAAATTCTGTGCCCACTTCCTCCCATGACCACATCAATACTAAAACTAAGTTATAGAACAACCATCATTGAGAACGACCTGAAGTCTAGCTGAACGGAATTCCTATAACTAAGGATATAAAGAAGAAGCCATGTCAAGACTGGTAGTAGGAGGGGTGGAGATGCTGAATGGGCAGGTTCCACACCCGTGTTGTGGTGATTTAGAATTGGGAGGGATATCTTGGCCGCAGAGGTCCCCTCTGAATAGCAAGGGGGCCCCACATAAGGTTCCCCAGACCAGGACGTGAGTGCTGGGAAGAGGAGTTCCCCTAACACCTGGCTGTGCAAACCAGTAGAGATTGCATCTGAGAAGGACAGGGGGCTGCTGGAAAATGAGGTGAACCTCTTAAGGGGAGTGTGCACAGACCCTCTAGTGCACAAACTCACTTACTCTGAATTCCAGTGCAGGGGTAACAGCTCCAAAAGTGTAAAGGGCATATGGAGAGGGACTACATTGACTAACGTCAGGGTGAAGGCTAGAAAGGTAGGAGTCAAAGCATCTCTCTCTGGGGATGGAAGCCCTGTCAGGCACCAGTGCTTCTTTGTTGAACCTTCCTCCCACTCAGCTCACAGGCACCATGGGCACCAAATCTGAGCTCTCTATTTACCTCCCTAACACTGTTTGCCTTACCTTATTGATTTCCAGAATCCTGTCCCACCCAACTCACCCATCTGGCCAGAGACTCTTCCAGCATCTCCTCCATACAAGCAGCCTGCCTCAGCTTGTGCTGAGATGTTCCCAAAATTTGGCATGAAGAGCAGTCAGGCTAGGCCTGAAATGTGGCTTCAACTAAGCGGCAACAAGCCTGGCACAGGTGACGACTGACTTCAGCTCACATCATAATGCTCATCAAAAGGGCCCAAGCCCAACACAAATGACAGCCAACCTCAGTTCACAGGGTACCCTCTCCCAAATGCCTGTAAGCCCAGCACCGTGGCAACCACCCACAGATCACTTTGTAGCTCCTACCATGTGACCCCAAGCTGGGCACAAGTGGCAACTGATATTAGCCTGCACTGGCAACTCTCCCAAGAGACTCCAGAACCAACACACCTAGTGGCCAGCTTAGGATAATAATAGAGCACCACCTACACAACTTTATAAACAACACACCCAAAAGGCAGACTTGATAGTTACAGAGCCTCTCTAAAGCCACTCCTGTTCCTATGGTTAGCTCCTGCACAACAGTTTATCCACTGTAGTTACAGCTAGTCAGTCTGAGAGGCAACCTCACCCACAGATGTCCCCAAAGCAATCAAAGCCCAACTACAACAGATGGACACACAAAACCCACACAAAGACACCACAAGAACACTTGTCTCAGAATACTTGTCTCACCAGGGAGACTGCCATGTGATGGCCCCAAGCCTGCCATGAGCAGCAGTCAGGTTAGGCCTGAAATGTGGCTTCAACTAAGTGGCAACAAGCCTGGCACAGGTGACGACTGACCTCAGCTCACATCATAATGCTCACCAAAAGGGCCCAAGCCCAACGCAAATGACAGCCAGCCTCAGTTCACAGGGTACCCTCTCCCAAATGCCTGTAAACCCACAGAACATATTGTACATAAGGTCACTTTGTGAAGAGCAGGACATGTAGCAAATTTATCTAATATATAGAAACAAACACAGGGAATCTGGAAAAATGAAGAGACAAAGAAACAGGATCCAAAAGAAGAAGAAGACAAAATACCATAAAAAGAATTAAACAAAATAAAGACAAGCAGTATAATAGACACATAGTTTAAAATGGTGGTAATAAGGATGAACAATGAACTTCGGGGAATAACAGATGAACTCAGTGAGAGCTTTAACAATGAGACAGAAAACATTAAGAAGGAGATAGAAAACATACACACAAAATCAGTCAGAAATGAAGAAACCAATAACTGAATTGTGAAAACTATACTAGAACGTATCAACAACAGATTATAAGAAACAGACGACTGAATGAGTGATCTAGAAGACAAAGGAGTAGAAAACACCCAATTGGAACAGCAAAAGGATTTTTAAAAATGAAGATAGTTTAGGGGACCTCTGAGACACATCAAACATCCCAACGTCTGCATCACAGAGGTACCAGAAGAAGAGCAAGGGATTGAAAACCTATTTGAAGAAGTAATGATTGAAAACTTCCCTAACCTGGTGAAGTAAATAGACATACAAGTCCAGGAAGCACAGAGAGTCCGAAACAAGATAAACCCAAAGAAGCCCACACCAAGACACATCATACTTAAAATGCAAAGGTTAAATACAAAGAGAGAATCTTAAAAGCAGCAAGAGAGAAGCAGTTATTTATGTACAAGTGAGCTCCCATAAGATTATCAGCTGATTTCTCAACAACAACAACAACAAAATTGCAGTCCAGAAGGGCATATCACTAAATATACAGAATAATGAAATGCAAAGACATACAAACAAGATTACTCTACCCAGCAAGGCTATCATTTAGAGTTGAAGAAAAACTAAGAGTTTCCCAGAAAAGAAAAGCTAAAGGAGTTCATCACCACTAAACCAGTATTACAAAATATGTTACAAGGACTTTTTTAAGGAGAAAAGAAAAGATAAAAAATCTGAATAAAAAAATATAGGAAAGAAAAATATTCTCACTGACAAAGGCAATGACTTAGTAAAAGCAATGGATCAATCAACTATAAAGCTAACAAGGTGAAAAGACAAAAGTAGGAAGAGTATGTGTAATTACAACAATAAATTAGACACACACAAAGGAAGTAAAAAATAATGACAAAAAACATAAAAGTAGAAGGCATCAGTAAAAATTGTAGTGACTAGAATACGTTTGAACTTAAGTGACCATCAACTTAAAATAGAGTGCTATAAACAGAGCTTGGTATATATGAAGCACATGGCAACCATATGTCAAAAATCTTGGTAATACATATATCAGACAAAATAGACTTTCAAAAAAAGGCTGTAGCAAAAGACAAAGAAAGGCATTTTATAATGATAAAGGGATCAATCCAATAAGAGGATTTAACCCTTGCTAACATCTACATACCCAATGTAGGAGCACCTAAGTATATAAACCAAATACCGATGGACAGAAAGGGGAAGATTGGCGAGAATACAGTAATAATAGGAGACTTTAACACCCCATTGACATCAGTGGTTAGAGATTTTTCCAGAAACAAAATCAATAAGGAAACAGTGGCCATAAATGATAAATTAGACCAGGTGGACTTAATTGATATTTTTAGGACATTTACCCAAAGCAGAAAAAGACACATTATTTTCAAGTGCACGTGGAACACTTTCCTGGATAGAAACATGTTAGACCACAAACATTTGTTCAATCATAACCTCCAATCACAATGGGAAGAAACTAGAAATCAGTTACAAGAAAGATAATAAAAACACACAATATGTGGTGGCTAAATAAAATGCTACTGAACAATGAATGGATTAACAGTGGGATCATGGGAGAAAGCAAAAGATACCTTGAAATAAATTATAATGAAAACACAATGACCAAAAGTCTATGCTGCCAAAGCAGTTATAAGAGGGAAATTTGTAGCACTACAGTCCTGACTACAGAAACAAGAACCATCTCTGATAAATAATCTAAACTTATACTTAAGAAGCTAGAAAAATAAGAAAGACAAAGCCCGAAGTGAGTAAAAGGAAGGAAATAATAAAGATCAGAGTGGAATTAAGCAAAATAGAATCTGAAAAATCATAGAAAATATCAGGGAAACTAAGCACTGGTTCTTTGAAAATATAAACACAATTGATAAACCTTTCACCAGACTCATCAAGAAAAAAAGAGAGGGCCCAAATAAATTAGATCAGAAACAAAAGAAGAGTAATGACAACCAACACCACAGACATACAAAGAATCATAACAAAATACTATGAACAACTACATGCCAATAAATTAGATAACCTAGAAGAAATCGATAAATTCCTAGAAACATACATTCTTCCAAAACTGAACAGAAAAGAACAGAAAATCTGAACAGATTGAAAAATAATAACTAAATTAAATAAGTAATAAAAAAATCTCACAACAAAAAATGTCCTGGACCAGAGGGTTTTACAGGTAAATTTTACCAAACATTCAAAGATAAATTAATGCCTGTCTTTCTCAAACAATTCCAAAAATCGAAGAGGAAGAAATGCCCTCAAATTCATTTTATGAGACCAGCATCACCCTGATAACAGAACCAAACAAAGACACTACAAAAAAAGAAAAGTATAGGTCAATATCCCTGATGAACATAAATGCGAAAATTCTCAACAAAATATTAGCGAATTCAGCAATACAATAAAAAGATTATAAAGATTGATTAAGTCAGATTTATCCCCAGGATACAAGGTTATTTCAATAATTCCATATCAATTAATGTGATACACCACATAAACAAAACAAAGGATAACAATCATATGACCATATCAATAGATGTAGGAAAAACATTTTACAAAAATCTGACATCTATTTATGGTGATAACTCTCAGCAAATGATGAGAGAAGGAACATACCTTAAAATAATAAAGGCCATGTATGATGATCCCACAGCTATCATCATATACAATGGTGAAAACCTGAAAGCTTTTCTTTAATATCAGGAATGAGACAAAGATGTCCACTTTCACCACTTTTATTCAACATAGTATTGGAAGTCCTAGCTACAGCAATCAGACAAGAAAAATAAATAAAAAAGTTTATAGCACAGAAATGGCAGCATGACGAGTGCTTTTTGAAATTTCCCCTAGAAGATATAACAAATTGAACAACTATAATTCAACAAAGGATTCCTTGCGCAGCACACAGGAACAGTTAAGAGACCCAGAAATTGAGTCATCTGAAAGTGGGCGAATTGGATGAGCAGGGGAAGCAGGAATGGAAAAGTGCAGAGATATGGGCCTTGGGCCACAGGACACAGATCTAAGCTTGCTGCAGTCTGGAGCAGTTGTAGGAGAGGGAAGAATCCAGGCTATGAGTGCACACCCTAGGCCTACAGCCCTGCCTGAGGAATCAGCATGTAATACCACTGAACCCAGCACTCGGGAGAGAGACCTCAGAGCAAAGATTGAACATAGAATGCTGAGAACAGTAGTTTAAGCCCTCATTGCCAGGCAGAAAATAGACACAGAGCCTGGCTGCCTCTCTAAACCCCAGAGCTTGATTCACCCCCACCCTCTCAGAGTAAGAAGTGGGCTTGAGAAGAAATGGTAACAGTGTCAAATTAAAGAACAGAATATTTACAACCCTGAGAATTGCAGCTTGCAGCCACAGACTCACAGAGCAACTAATCCTGGTGAAACGGAAAGAACCATAGGGACAAGACAACTGTGGACTGATATTTGCCATTACTCAGAGACACCTCTCACATCCCATGCTTCCCCAACTTTCTGGGCAGATCCCTGAAGTGTCAACCAGAGGACTGAGACAAAAAGGCTCTGCATTGGACTGCAGGGGGAGCACTGGGACTTCAGAAGCTCAGCTCTCTATTACCTTCCAAATCTCCCCATGGAGGTGGTTCCCTGAGACCCAGGCAACATGCTCACGGAGAAGAAGCCCACCCTCATCGCATGAGAAGCCAGAAGAGTGCAAGAGAAAATACAATGCTACAGCATGAGCGAGACTAAAAGCCTGCAACGGGAAAAAAAATAAAATATTTCACCAACACCTACTGAAAAGCAAAAGAAAGTCATCTTCATATCAACCTGCTACAGAACCCACTCCTGTAGATATCCAGGAAGACAAATAATAATTCATTAATTGCCATGAATAACCAAGATAACAAGGCAGCTCAGAAAGAAAATGAAAACTCTCTAGAAAATGAACTTAAAGGCGTGGAAATTTGTGACTTAAGTGGCAGAGAATTCAAGATTGCAGTTCTGAAAAAAACTCAATGAGATGCAAGAAAACACAGACAGACAGTTTAATGAACTCAAAAACACAATCTAAGAACAAAATGAACATAATACCAAACAGATTGAAATTAAAAAAAAACAAAAAAAACAACAAATAGAAATGAAGAATGAAATAGCCAGCTTAGGTAATAGAGCTGACCAGATGGAGGAAAGAATTAGTGACATTGAAAACAGAAATCTGGAAATGACATCAATGGAAGAAGAGAGAGACTTGAGAGATAAAAGAAATAAAAGAACTCTACAAGAACTTTCTGACTCCATCAGAAAGAGCAACATAAGAATAATGGGTGTACCAGAAGGAGAAGAAAGAAAGAATGATACAGAGAGTATATTCAAACAAATAGTTGACAAAAACTTACCAAACTTGTGGAAAAAACTGGATCCTCGAATCCAAGAAGCAAGTAGAACATCTAATTACCTCATTCCCAACAGGCCTTTTCCAAGGTACATTGTATTGAAGCTTTCAAAAATTAATGACAAAAAAAAATAATAATAATTCTCAAGGCAGCCAGGGAAAACAAGATAGAAACCTACAAAGGAAAGCCAATTAGATTATGATCAGATTTTTCAGCAGAAATGCTACAAGCCAGGAGGGATTGGAATCAAATATGCAAACTATTAAAAGAGAGAAATTATGAGCCAAGAGTATTATATCCAGCAAAGATATCCTTTAGATATGAAGGAGGAATGAAGACTTTTCCAGACATACAGAAGCTGAGGGAATTTTCTGACACATGAAATGCATTACAAGAAATACTGAAGGAGTCTATTCAACCTGAAACAAAAAATCAAAAGAATACAAAACCATGAGTAGTATTATGAACAGACAGACAGAAGCAGGAAATGGCAACCCCCACAAAAAATAGGGCACTATACACTTAAGCATAACATACAGGATGACGAAGAAAAAAACATTAAAAAAAAAAAAAAGAAAAAGACAACTTGCTACTGCTATTCAGAAATCAACTCACAGTATAAGTAGGGAGAAATTGTAACAAAAACAAAATAAAAGGGGAGAGAGTAAAGATCTGAACCTACAAAGGGGAATGGAGATAAGAAGCATGCTCAAGATAAAGGACTACTGTAAACATGAAACTTTCTTTTACAAAAACTTAATGGTAAACACTCAAAACAAATTTAGAACTGAATAATATAACATAGAAAAAAAAAAAGAAACAGAGAGAAAAATCATAGAATACCACTGCACTATATTAACAGACAACAACAAAAAGGCAAAGAAACAATGAAGCCACCAAATGAACAGAAACAAAAGATAGACTGACAGGAAATCCTCATTTATCAATAATCACCCTAAATGTAAATGGACTGAACTCACCAATAAAAAGGCCAGAGTAGCAGATTGCATCAAAAAACAAAACCCAACCATATGCTGCCTTCAAGAGACGAAACTCAGCTATAAGGACAAATATAGACTCAAAGTGAAAGTGTGGAAATTGACACTCCAAACAAATTGAATTCAGAGAAAAACAAGTATATCCATACTTGTATCAGATGAAACAGACATAAGGATAAAAAAAAATGTCATAGGAGATAAAGATGGACATTTCATAATGATAAAGGGGACTGTACAGTAAGAAGACAAAACAGTCATCAATATTTCTGCCCCAGTCAGCGTGCACAGAACTAAAGAAGAAATTGACCAGAACACAATTACAGTAGGGGACCTAAATACATCATTAACAGCTATGGATAGACCATCCAAACAGAAAATAAATAAGGAAATATCAGCTCTAAAAAAACACATTAGACCAAATGGACATAATTGATATTTCTAGAGCACTTCATCCTAGAACATCAGACTATACATTGTTTTCTACTGTACATGGAACAGTCTCAAAGGTAGACCATATATTGAGACATAAAATTAACCTCAGCAAATTTAAGAAGATTGAAATCCAAATTTAAGAAGATTGAATACCAAGCATATTCTCTGATCATAAGGCTTTGAAATTGGATATCAACTGCAAAAAGAAAGCAGAAAAAACCCCAAATATGTGGAGATGAAACAACATGCTTTTAAAGAACGACTGGGTCAAAGAAAAAACAAGATGAGAGAGCAAAAGATACATGGAAATAAATGAGAATGAAAATACATTCTACCAAAATTATTGGGATGCACCAAAAGTAGTAATAACAAGGAAATTTACATCATTACAGGCCTATCTCAAGAAAGAAGAAAAATCCCAGAAAAACAACCTCACATTAAACCTTAAAGAACTAGAAAAGGAAGAACTAATGAAACCCAAAGTCAGCAGAAGGAAGGAAGTAATAAAAGAGCAGAACTAAATGAAATACAAAATAAAAAGACAACAGAAACGATTAATGCAACAGAGAGCTGGTTCTTTGAAAAGATTAATAAAATTGACAAACACTTGTCTAGACTCAAATAAACAAATCAGAAATGAAAGAGAAGTTACCACGGATGATACAGAAATATAAAGGATCATCCAACAATACTATGAAGGACTATAAGCCACCAAATTCAATAACCTAGAAATAATGGACACATTCTTAGAAACATATCGCCTTCCTAGACTGAATCACAAAGAATTGGAAAATCTAAATAGACTGATCACCAGTAAGGAAATTGAATCAGTCATCTAAAACATTACCAAAAGCAAAAGTCCAGGACCAGATGGCTTCACTAGGAATTCTACCAAACATTCAAAGAGGATCTAACACCTGTCCTACTGAAATGCTTACAAAAAATTGAAGAAGAGGCAATATTCCCTAACTCTTTTTATGAGTCCAGCATTACATGCTGATACCAAAACCTGGTAAGGATAACATAAAAAAAGAAAATTACAGATCAATATCTGATGAATACAGATGCAAAAATCCTAAACAAAATTCTAGCAACTCGAATACAACAAAGCATTGAAAAGATTATATATCACAATCAAGTGGGGTTCATGCCAGGGACACACAATGATGGTTCAACATATGCAAATCAATCAATGTGATACATCACATAAAATAAAAAATGAAAATTATATGATTACATCAACAAATGAAGAAAAAGCACTTGACAAGGTACAACATCTTAATAAAATGGATATAAAAGGAAAATACCTTTACATAATAAAGTCCATATATGACAAACCTTCAGCCAGTATCATAATTAATGGTGAAAAATTGAAGCCCTTTACTCTATGTTCAGGAACAAAACAGGGCTGTCCCCTATCACCACTGCTTTTCAACATAGTACTGGAAGTCCTAGCCAGAGCAATCAGATAAGAGAAAGAAAGAAAAAGCATCTGAATTGTAAATGAACAAGTTAAATTGTCACTTTTTGCAGATGACATGATGCTTTATATAGAAAATCCTAAAGACTCCACCAAAAATCTATTAGAAACAATAAGTGAATACAATAAAGTTGTTTGGTACAAAATCAACATACAAAAATCCACTATATTCCTATATACTAACAATGAAAACTCAGAAAAAAACAATTCCTTTTGCAACTGTAGTAAAAAGAATAAAATACCTAGGGATAAACCTAACCAAGGATGTGAAGGACCTATACACTGAAAACTATAAGACATGTTTAAAAGAAATTGAAGAAGACATAAAGAAATGGAAGGACATTCCATGTTCATGATTAGAAGAATCAACATAGTTAAAAATGGCCATGTTACCAAAAGCAATATACAGATTTAACTGAATCCCCATCAAAATCCCAATGGCATTTTTTAAAGAAATAGAACAAAAAATCATCAGATTTTTATGGAACCACAAAAGACCCCAAATAGCCAAAGCAATCCTAAGAAAATGAATAATGCTGGAGGTATCACACTCCCTGACTTCAGCTTGTACTACAGAGCAATAATAATCAAAACAATGTGGTATTGACAGAAAAACAGACACACAGAGCAATGGAATAGGATTGAAAACCCAGAAATAAACCCACATAAGTATGGTTAGATAATTTCTGACAAAGGAGCCAAAAATATACAATGGAGAAAAGAACGCTTCTTCAATAAATGGTGCTGGGAGAACTGGAAAGCCATGTGCAAAAGCATGACACTAGACTGCTATCTGTCACCATGTACCAAAATTAACTCAAAATAGATTAAAGACCTAAACATAAGACTTGGAACAATAAACTGCATAGATGAAAACATAGGTACTAAATGATAGACCTTGGTTTCGAAGAGGATTTTACGAATTTGACTTCAAAGGTAAAGGAAGTAAAAGCTAGAATAAATGAATGGGACTATATCAATCCAGAAATCTTCTACATAGCGAAAGAAACCACCTACAAAATAAATAGGCAACCAACTGAATGGGAGAAAATATTTGCAAGCAATGCCTATGATAAGGGGCTAATATCCAAAATATATAAGGAACTCATACAACTCAACAACAACAAAACAAACAATCCAATTAAAAAATGGGCAGAGGACCTGAATAGACTTTTTCCAAAGAAGCCATACAGATGGCCAACAGACATATGAAAAGATGCTCAACATAACTAATATTTAGAGAAATGGAAATAAAAAGCACAATGAGATATCACCTCACACCAGTTAGAATGGCTGTTACCAACAAGACAAATAATAAGTTTTGGACAGGCTGTGGAGAAAAAGGAACCCTCATACACTGTTGGTGGGAATGCAGACTTGTGCAGCCACTATGGAAGGCATTGTGGAGGTTCCTCAAAAATTAAGACTAGAGTTACCATATGACCCAGCAATTCCTCTCCTGGGTATATACCCTCAAAATCTGATGTATGTGCTCCGATATTCTTTGCAGCTTTATTTATGGTGGTGAAGACATGGAAACAACCAAAGTGTCCTTCAATAGATGATTGGATAAAGATGTGGTATATATTCACAATGGAATACTACTCTGCCATAAGAAAATATCAAATAGCTTCATTTGCAACAATATGGATAGATCTTGAGATTATTATGCTAAGCGAAATAAGTCAGAAAAAGTTGAGAACCATATGATTTCACTGATATGTGGGATATAAAACTGAAAACAGCAAAGGAAAAGACAAACAAATAAAGAAACGAAAACTCATAGATAGACAGTGGTTTGGTGGTTACCAGAGGGTAAGGGGCAAGAGAGGAATAGTAGAAGAGGGTAAAGGGGGTCAAATATATAGTGATGGAAGGAGGACTGACTCTGGGTGGTGAACACACAATATGATATATAGATAATGTATTACAGAACTGTACACTTGAAACCTATGTAATTTTACTCTCTGCTGTCACCCCAATAAATTTTAATTAAAAAAAAAGAATAAAGCCATCTTAATTAGAAAGTAAGAAGGAAAGCTATCATTATTTGCAAATGACTTGATGCTATACAGAGAGAAATATAAAGATTCCACCAAAAAAACTATTAGAACTAATAAGTGAATTCAGTAAAGTAACAGGATACAAAGTTAATATTCAGAAGTTATTTCAATTTTTATACACCAATAGTGAACTATCAGAAAGAGATATTAAGAAAACAATCTCATTGATAATTGCAAGAGTATGAAAAAGAATAAGATTCCTAGGAATAAATTTAACCAAGAAGGTTATAGACTTGTATGCAGAAACTGTAAGACATTGAAGAAAGAAATTTAATAAGGTAGAAACAAATGGAAACATATACTGTGCTTTTGAATAAGAACACTTAACATCATTCAAACATCCATACTATGCAAAGCAAGCTACAGATTCAATGTCAAAATAGCAATGGCTTTTTTCACAGAACTAGAACATATATGTAATTTTAAAAATTTATATGGAACCACAAGACTCCAATAGCCAAAGCAATATTGAGAAAGAAGAACAAAGTTGGAGGTATCACAGAACCTGATGTCAAACTATACTACAAACTTGTATTAATCAGAACAGCCTGGTACTGGCATAAAAACAGATACATAGATCAATGGAACAGAATAGAGTTTAGAAATAAACTCACACCTATATGGTCAATTAATCTGTGACAAAGGAGGCAAAAATATACAATAGTTAAAGACAGTCTCTTCAATAAATGATGTTAGGAAAACTGGACAGATATATGAAAAAAAAAAAATGGAACCAGTCCACTTTCTTACACTATTTACAAAAATGAACTCAAAATAGATTAAAGACTTAAATGTAAGACCCAAAACCCTAAAACTCTTAGGAGAAAATATAGGCAGTAAACTATCTGACAGTGCTGTTAGAAATATTTTTGTGTGTGTGACTTTTTGGGCAAGCGAACCAAAAGAAAAAATAAACACATGGGACTACATCAAACTATAAAGTTTTTGCACAGCTAAGGAAACCATCAAGAAAATAAAAAGATAACTTACTGAAGGGAGAAGATATTCACCAGTAATACATCTCATAAGGGGCTAATATCTAAATATATTTATAAAGAGCTTAAGAACTCATACAACTTTATACAAAAAAAAAAAAAAAAAAAAAATCAGATTAAAAAAATGAGTAGATGACCTGAATAGATATTTTTCCAAAGAAGACATACAGATGGCCAAAAGACTTGAAAAGATACTCGGCATCACTAATCAGGAGGAAAACGCAAACAAAACCAAAATGAGATATCATCTCACACTTGTCAAAATGGATATCATCAAAAAAATAAGAAATAAGTGTTGGTGAGGATGTGAAGAAAAGGGAACCCTTGTGCACTGTTGATGGGACTGCAAACTGGTGCAGACACTTTGGAAGACAGTATGGAGGTTCCTCAAAAGCTAAAGCCCAGCAATTCCATTCTGGGTATTTATCCAAAGAAAAGGACAACACTGAAAGGATATATGCACACCCAGTTTCATTGCAGCATTATTTACAATAATCAAGATATAGAAGCAACTCAGGTATCCATTGGTAGATGAATGGATAAAAAAGATGTATACACACACACACAGACACACACACACACACACACACACACATAACACACACTATGGAATATTATGCAACAATAAAATTTTTTTAAAGAAAAGAATGGGTTCTGATCAGGATGTTGTAGACTCTTCATTGGCTCCACTCAGCATAAACCTGAGATAAGCTCCAAGCTAATCATGTAATATGAATAGTAGAGGCAGGCAGGGGCTGCAGTTAACTGCTCTCGCACCTCAGTTTGCCACCATACTGCTTGCCAGAGGATTTATGACACTGAAAAGGAAAAAAAAAAAGTATAATATTTAATATTCAGACAGAATGTAAAAATTAAAGAGAGAGAGAGAGAGAGAACTTTCTACTTTAAAAATAGTTCTAGAAAACCCAAATGGCATGGCTGAAATATTTTGAAATATACTATTTTCCTCACATGAACAACAACAAGAGAACAAAAATTGTGAAGGTAACAGAGCAAGAGTTAATGGTGGCGTCACTGACCTTGAACTGCATTTTTCAAACCACCTGGGTTCCCCACAGATATCTTGTGTTATGAGATATCATTTCAATGGCCACCATGATACATGACCTGTGCTTTCTTCTTTCAATCATCTTTTTTATTCTTATTCTCTTAATTCCTCATCTAGCCCATCATGTTTTACTGTTTGGTCTCTGTTCTTTTCCCAGATTCTTTCTCCTGCTGAACATACCTACTCACTCATATTTAACTAGTTATACCTTTGTTAGCTTTATGTCTGACTCTGCTCTCATTTTCAAATTATTACCTTTTATATCTTCTACTGCTCAATGGATATTTCTACCTAAAATTTTGCTATTATCTCAAAACAAACAAATCTATGATTAATTTATCATCCCCTCCTTCCCAGTCCTGGCTTCTTCTCTGATTTCTATTAATGATTTCATCATATTTCCAGGTTCTCAGCCTCAAAATGAATAAACAAAAACTTTGGCTTAGTCTTCTCTGTCTCTTATCATCAGTCATTACTTCCTATTAGTGCTTCTTTGGGTCTTTTCTTCCGTTTCTTCCCCTTTCAAACTGCCAACCTACATTTCATCTGATAACTGAGTTACTAAGTTGAACGATATAAAATTGCCACTTTTTTTTGCTCAACAGTGTCACTGATGGCAATTTCAAATGGTTCATTTTAATATAGTAGCCATTCAGAGCTGTCTACCTGGATTTATGGGAAATTAATGAAGTTTAGATTCCGGTCCTTTAGAAAACAGCTCAACCTTGTCTTAACTCTCAATTTCTGAAGCATTTTCTGGTGTTCTGGAGTGCATATAAAAATCTTGGCTTTCCAGTTTTGCCCACGTAATTCAGGCATTTCTGTGGCCATATATCACACCCACCCCCCAACACACCTACCCCTAGATGTAGGGCAGCAGGCCCTGAGAATATATTTCAATACACTGCTTCAAATGTTGTTTGCGAGTAGCAATGGAATAAATTTTTAATCAGTCAGCCAGGGTTTCAATGCCTGTCCTTTGCTTATTTGCTTCTGCCAGAAAGGATATATTATACAGGGAGGGCATATGACTCTGTTTTGTCCTCTGCTCTGACACAGTAGGTTGGCCTTCATGGCACAGCTTAAGGCCCATCTGTTCAATCAAGCTTTTGCCCTGTTGACATGGAAGAATCATCCAGGTGAGGGGGTCCCTTAGATTATTATATTCTTCTCTCTGCACATGAAATAAGAAACCCTTGGCACTGAAGACTTCTTCAAGTTACCTAAATGAAAAAATGCATAAACAATATTTTCTGTAGCAATTATATTCGCTCCAAAAACTTCCTTCTCGAATCCTTTGTGAAACAAGTCAACATATAAATATATGGATGAATAATACATTTAAAATATTCCAAATGGTAGCTTTAAAAATACTGTCTGCTTTGAAAGCAAGACATTTTATATTTAAAACAAGCATTTCTATTCTCATTACATTGAAAAGATGAGTATGAAGTTCTGCCTAAATATTTTAAGGTTTTTTTCAAACATAGACATTAGTAGAGAGACTAGTATAATGAACCCCCATGTATCCATCATCTAGCTTCTACAGTTATCAACACTTTGCCAATCATATTTCATCTATCCCACATATTTTTATTGGAATATTCTGAAGCACACTAATCCATTTAACCTGTAAATATTTTAGTATTTGTATCCAGATGATAAAAATCATGTAAAAAATATAACCACCATGCCATTTTCACACTAAAAGTTTAATAGCAATTATTCATTTTGTGGAAATGCCCAGTTAACATTCAAATTTCTCTGATTATCCTCATGTTTCACATACTGCAAATAGTACATTTCTAAAGCTTCTTTTATTTGTTAGCAATGTTCCCCACTCTTTTTTTTTCTTTGAAAACCATTGATTCATCATTTATCCAGCAGTACTTCCCACACTCTGAATTTGATTAATGACTCTATATAGTGATGATCACCTTATTATTCTATCACGCATATTTTCTATAAACTGGTCTAGATTTTTTTTGGGACTCAGTTTTATTTTTTTTAAGCAAGAATATTTTGTAAGTGATGCTGTAGATTTTCTATTTCCTCATATCAGGAGGCATACAAGGTCTGACAATTAAATTTGCGAACTTGTTGCAACAATGTTGCTTTTTTTTTCTTTTCTTTTTTTTCTTTTTTTACATCAGAGGGATTACTCATTATGAATTTCTACCAACAGGACAAACAGTTAACCAAGTTTCTTATTTAAAAGTGCTGAAAAGGCTGCGTAAAAAAGTTAGACGACCTGATCTTTTTGCCAGCAATTCATGGCTCTTGCATCACAACAACGTACTAGCTCACACGACACCGTCTGTGAGGGGGTTTTTAGCCAGTAAACAAACAGCTGTGTTGGAACACCCTCCCTACTCACCTGATCTGGCCCCCAAAGACTTATTTCTTTACCTGAAGGTAAAGGAAATATTGAAAGGAAAACATTTTAATGACATTCAGAACATCAAGGCTAATACAGCGATAGCTCTGATGGCCATTTCAGAAGAGTTCCAAAATTGTTTTGAAGGGTGGACTAGACACTGGCATCAGTGCATAGCCTCCAAAGGGGGTACTTTGAGTGTGACCGTAGTGATATTCAGCAATGAAGTCTGCAGCACTTTTTCTAGGATGAGTTCACGAACTTAATTGTCCAACCTCATATAATATCTGGTTGTCCTATTTAGTTTTGCTAAAATTAACCGGAGGAAATGTCAAGACCTCCAAGACCATCAAGACTTTTCAAAGAAAGTTTGAACTCTGTACCTGATGAACTGTACCTCTCCATTCAACAGATATTTCCAAAAAATAAACTTCAGAGCCCTGTGCTCAACACTCAAGGACAATTGAGAAGTTTCAGTCCAACATAGAGCATTTTCCTTCAAGACATTTATAACTCCACGAGAAAGGTAGAGAGACAAAGATATACATGAGACTGAACAAATAACATTGTAAGCCTTACAAGCAGTACAAACAAGGTACCACATAATTAATAGGAAACTTTTACAGATGCTATTTGGTGTAGAATTAAAAAATGGGAGAATAAAATGTGTTCAGGCAGTTTTCCCTGATGAAGTGCCTCTGAGCTGGATTTGAAGGATTTGTAGGATTTACCAGCAGAAAGAAGGAAAGAGGCATGGTACATAAAATGACCTATCTAAAGACCAGTGGGAGAGAAAACACTGGGGTTCTGGGCACAGTACACTAGTAGTTTGTTCCAGTAATACCACTTTCTCATTAACTCTGTATCTGAATAAGTACCTTTGTAAAAAGGGGCTCAGCAGGCATCTATAATGACTATAGCTGTCTGAGTCAAATATATTTGGTGTCAGGGTCACATGCTTTAGAGGGTGGGCTGTGGGTGACCTCATTTAGAACATTGGTTTTCAAACTTAGTAAGCTTGTTAAAAGTGTAGACTCCCAGCTTTTCAACCAGAGATTCTCGTGTCTGGGTGAAGTCCAGGAATTTGCACTTTTTACAAGAGAGTGTGATGCAGGTAGTTCAAAAACTACATTTTGAGCAACACTACCTAGGAGAATGAATGTCCAGGGTAATAGCAGACAGTCTCCTGTAGGGAATCACAGGAATTTTCTGAGCCTGCTTTAGTGGTGATAATGATATTAGCATTTACATGCAAGGAGCCCTGGAGGTAGGCACTGTTAGTATTCCCATTTTAGAAATGAGGAAACTGAGGCTTAAAGGAGATAAAATCACATAGCAATAGGAGAAACGAAAATTTAAATCTAGGTGTATTTAATTTCAGAAATGTTAAGATGGGGGATTTTAATGGTGGCACTAAATTTCTGTTTAGATCTCTGGCATAATTTGATTTAACAAGTGTAATTTAGCTTGGGATTTTTTGAAAGCTTTCTTTTCTTCCTTTGCCTCTTAATGATTCTGCTTCCTACACATTTACTATGCAGACCAGTTGCAATGTATCTATTTACATCACCCAGTGCTGTCCCTGTGACTTGGAGTGGTTTTGCATCTGTATGGGATCCACTCCTAGCTCCAATTTAAATCTACATAACATAGGAAAAGTTTGCAAAGGTTGCCATAATCGGCTTAACTGCACCTTCCCTCACCCCAAGGGACAAAGCCCAACTCAATAGAAAATTCCTCTACAGGCCGAAGCGATTTATACCTGATTAGGAAATATAAAACTTGAGACCAGGCAAAGACTCAATACAGTAGTTTCCAGCAGACTCTGCCCAGCCGACCCTTCTCTTACTTTAACAAATCTTCCTTCTATATTTCTACCTGACTCCTGAATCCTTTCACAGCCTGCGAGTGAGCAGACACAAGAAGGTGGGCTCTTAACTAAGATTCTATTTTGATCTTGAAACACACAATCAGTGACGATGTTTCTCCTCACCAAATAGCCGTATATATGCTTCTGGTACCACAGGCTTTGCTGCCACTTCTCACAAAGGATCATGTTTTAATTTACTTGTTTGCACATTAAAAAAATAAGACTCCATTATATGACAAAAACGTAAATTCTCAGGTGAAAGGTGTAAACGTGAATGAAAGTATGAGCTTGCAGTTTATTTACAGGCAATGATCTCCCCCAATTTCTCCATCTCCTGCTCATCCCCAGCAGATGTGCTAGTCTATTTTCCATTCTACTTGCAACAGGAGAAATGAGATGACTTCTGTAGGGGCTCAGCCAGTAGCCCCAAATAAGAGTTTCCAAAGATTGAACTTGCTTTTCTCACACACGGCTTTAAAGAGATGGAAATGGGGTTGAAAACTATTTTAGGAAATGAAATACAACTTTATATTTGCATAGTGTCTATAAGATACTTTATGGCATCCTAATCTGTGTGTGTGTGTGTGTGTGTGTGTGTGTGTGTGTGTTTGTGTGTGTGTGTGTGTGTATACAGAGGGAGCCAAAACAATGTATACACATTTTAAGAAAGGAAAAAACGGTATTAAAATTGTAATACTTAATATATACAGATAACAAAAGATGAATACAAGTCACATTTGACTTCTGCAATTACAAGAGGTGCTCAAAGTGGTTACCATCAGCATACTTTTAACACAGTTTTTTCCTTTCTTAAAATGTGTATACATTTTTTGGCACCCTCTGTGTATATTTTTTTAGGTTCCTTTGAAATTTATGCTACACTTTCATTGGCTGGAAGCTATGAAGAAGAAAAGGAATTGGGCACCTTTGCAAATATCTCATTTTCAAATAAGTGCTTCATCATGAATTAGGATCCTGATGTATTTCCTGGGAATGTGATCCTGCCATTACCGAAGAATGGAAATGGAGATCCAGAGAGGCAAGCAAAGTTTTGTTACAGATGCCAGGACCGGAAAGAACCCAAGCGTCACTCAGAGACTTAGGAAGGTCACCTTTATTACTCCAGCGGGTTCAGCGGGATCCTTCCCAAAGACTGAGCCCCCAGCAAGGTTTTGAGCAGGTTTTTATGGATTGGGGACTTCCTTGAGTTGGGGAAGGGGTAGGTGTCGTCTGCTGATTGGCTTGGTGTGTGGCTTGGAGGGGGTTATGCGAAAGTGGCTGGGGCTTAGGCTGGGGACATCCCTCTCCGCTGGGGCCACCATTTTAGGACAGTTTCTCCAGCATGTTCCCCCTGTTGATGATTGTAAGTGGTAACAATTTAGAGATCATCATATTAGCTAAGAGGACGATAACCCCGCAGGGCAAGGATCCGGGCTGTAGCCCGACGAGTGACGGAGGTCTCTATGAAACGTATGACAGTGTTAACTACGCATGGCCTGATGGTAGCAAGGAGGAGGATTGTGAGGAGTGGCCCGGCTAGGGGTAGGAACCAAGGGGACCATGAGCTAGGATTGAGACCCAAGAGCCATAGAGGTCGTCTCTGCGTTTCTGGATGCAGTCGTGGAGTTCACGAACTTTAGCGGTGACGATCCCAGACTGGTTGACGAAGTAACAGCATTCTTCTCCTAGGAACAGACAGATGCCTCCTTTCTCGGCAGTGAGTAGGTCTAATGCCCGCCCATTCTGTAGGGCTACCGCTGCAAGACTATTGAGTTGGGACTGGAGGGTAGCGAGGGAATCAGCTACTTGGTCCATGTCATCGTTGAGTTCCTGGGAAAGCCTGTGATAAAAACTGACAGAGGATCCGAGTCTGGCGGTCCCAGTAGCGACCCCAGCGAAGATGCCTGCCCCGAGTAGGAAAGGGGCTGCAGCAACACATTTTCGGCACAGGGTAAGCCTAGCCTCCAGCTCAGAGTCAGTATACAGAGAGGCCTCGGGAGTGAGGACAATCTGGATGCAAGGATCGGTGACATTGGAATCTACACAGAGAAAAACAAGTCCATTATAGATGAGAAAGATGCCAGGTGAGGCACAGTATGGGGTTCCCCAGGGGACGGAGAGGTTATGGGCTCATAAAAAGGGCTGTAGTTTACCCCAGGAAGTGACACTGGGAGAAGGTATAGTTGGGTGTGGATGCCGCCGGGATTTGGGCAGCTATTGGCTCGAGGGTGTAGGTGACATCGTTTGGGCTGCTTTCATTGTCTGGGCTCCAGTCAGGAGAAACCAGGATTCCAATATAACTGGTCCAGGCGAGGGCTAGGCAAATCCAGAATGAGGGGGTGGAGGCAGGGTTAGTGGCGTTTAGCCAGGTGGTCGCCCACAAGCTATAGGTGGTGTTCAGGACGTGCCAGGTGAATAGCAAGGTATCAGGGACTCGGGTTAGTCTCTATAGGGAGGTTAGGTTGAGACCTCGGTAAAGGGGGCGATTTCTGACAGAAAGGTTGGCAACCTGATGGACCTTGTCTTTGATTTGTCCCAGGGAAGAGATAGTATGAGAAAAAGCCAAATCGTTGCTGCCTAAGACAGGTTAGGGAGAGGAGGCAAGCAGCCCAGAACAGAAAGTAGAACCCTAAGAGTCCCTTTTTCCAGTGGTGACCAGCTCAGTGGGGAGGATGCAATGAGACCAACAAAGGCTAGAAACAATAGGAGTCCAATAACAGCGAAGACGGAGGCTGGACAGACGACGGCGAGGCTCATCCGGGCTGTTTCTTGAGGCTCAGACAGAGCGGACAGGCTGGGCAGTCCAGGTGTTGGTATCTGGCTGGGCTCCTTTAACCCGGGTGTGATGGATCCACGGGACAATGCCTGAAACTTTAAGAGCGGTGGGAGTAACAAGTATGACAGTGTGAGGGCCTGTCCACCGAGGTCGGAGGGGCTCGCGCTTCCAATCTTTTACCCAGACTTGATCTCCTGGGATAAACGGGTGTACCAGGGCCCGGAGAGAAATGGGGGTCCTTTCCAGAATGTTAGCATGTACATATGTGAGGACCTTGCCTAGTGCGGCCATCTGGTTTTGGAGGCTGGAGAACCCCAGCTGGTGAATGTCGCCAGGGAGGCTGGTCAGCAGGGGAGGGGGCCTCCCGAACATAATTTCAAAGGGAAAGAATCCAGATTTGTCAGGGGCGCAGCGTGCCTGAAGGATGGCTAGTTGTATGAGGTCCACCCACCCTAGGGAGGTCTCCTGGTGGAGTTTAGCTAATGTCTCGTTGAGGATACGATTCATGCATTCAACTTTCCCCGAGTTTTGTGGTTGGTATGTTGTGTGCAGTCTCCAGTTGATGCCCATGGCTCTGGCTACCGTCTGGAGAAGCTCTGCTATGAAAGCTGGCCCATTGTCACTGTGGATAGAAAGTGGAATCCTGTACCAGGGGATAAGCTCCCTGAGGAGGACCTTGGCTACTTCACGGCTCTTCTCAGTCCGTGTGAGGAAAGCTTCAACCCACCCGGAGTAGGTACAGACCAGGACCAGTAAGTACTTAGTACCACGGCAGTTTGTCATGTCAGTGAAGTTGACTTAGAGGTTCTCAAAAGGTGCGATACCGCTTCTCTGGATCCCGGGGTGGGGCTAGGGCCGGACTTTGGGTTGTTCTTTGCACAAGTGAGGCAGTGTTCTCCGATGGACTTGCAAAGAGCTGACAGCTGGCTAATATAGAAGTTTTTGGCTAGGAGACCCTCAAGAGCAGTTTTTCCTAAGTGGGTTAACTTGTGATATTCAGCGGTTACTTGAGGACCTAGCAGGGCTGGGATGAAGAGTCTTCCATCAGGCAGTTGTCACCACCCTTGTGGCAATCTGGTGGCTGCTTCTGACTTTGCCCATCTGAGTTCTTCTTTTGTGTACTGCGGGAGGGACGTGGTGGTAATGTTAGTCACCAAGAGTAGTTCACTAGGGCTTCCCATCGATCCTGATTTGGCTGTGGTGTCGGCGAGCCTGTTCCCGACTGCTGAGGGCTCATTGCCTCTCTGGTGAACCCAACAATGGATAACTGCAACCTGCTGGGAAGGCCAAATGGCTTGTAGGAGTTTAAGGATTTCTTGTTTATTTTTAATAGTTTTTCCCTCTGTGGTCAGAAGGCCTCTTTCTTTGTATATAGCCCCATGGATATGGACGGTTGCAAAGGCATACCGAGAGTCGGTGTAGATGTTGGCTTTTCAGCCCTCGGATAGAGTAAGGGCTCTTATTAGTGCCCATAGTTCTGCCCGTTGGATCAACCATCCCGATGAAAGTGCCCGTGCCTTGAGTACCTCATCTGTGGTAGTTACCACACACCCCGTGTGACGTTTTCCATCCCTCAGGAAGCTGTTGCCGTCAGTATACAGAGTAATGTCTGGGTTAGGATATGGGCTGTCCCGGAGGTTGGGTCTGGTGGCATAGACCTCGTTGATAACTTCTATACAGTCATGTTCTGGATCCTCTTCCTTGGTTGGCAGGAAAGTGGCTGGGTTCAGGGTGCACACACTTTCTAACGAGATCTGAGGATTTTCTAGGAGTAGCCCTTGATACTGAGTCAGCTGTACATTCGACAGCCATCAGGGTCCTTGACTGTTCATTAAGGTGGTGACTGAGTGGGGTATTTAACTATGAGTCTCTGGCCTAAGGTGAGTTTATCTGCCTCTTTGGTGAGAATCACAGTGGCTGCTAGGGCCCGCAGGCATGGTGGCCAACCCGCTGCTACCGGGTCTAGTTTCTTTGAGAGGTAGGCGATGGGACGGAGCCATGGTCTAACTGTTTGGGCCAGCAGTCCTAAAGCTATTTTGTCTCTTTCATGGACAAATAAGTTGAATGGACTCTCAGCATCAGGTAACCCGAGGGCTGGGGCCTCTCTGCGTGAGCTCTTGAGCTGCTGGAAGGCTTGTTCTTGATCTTCTGTCCATAGCATGGGGACCTTTTCTTGACCAGTTAGAGCCTCATATAAGGGCCAGGCTATTGCTTAAAAGCTAGGGATCCAGATCCGGCAGAAGCCAGTGTCCCCGAGGAACTCACAGAGTTGGTGGGCCGAGGGAGGGAAGTGATGACTTTCTTCCGCTCGGTGCTGAGGGCCCGCTGTCCTTTGGAGATGACAAGGCCCAAGTACTGTACTTGTTTCTGCAGAGCTGGGCTTTCTTCCAGGAGACTCTATACACCGTCTCGGCTAAGTGGGACAGGAGTGCCCATGTCACAGTTTGGAACTTGATTTCGGTGGCACAAGCTAGGAGCAGATCATCCACATATTGCAATAGAGTACAGTGGTATTTTTCTCAAGGGAAGGTGGCTAAATCTGAAGCGAACACTTCCCAAAAGAGGGTTGGGGAATTTTTGAAGCCCTGTGGGAGCTGAGTCCGTGTCAGCTGGAGCTGCCGGCTGGTATCAGGTTCAGTCCATTCAAAGGCCAACAGTGATTGGCTCTGGGGCGCCAACCGAATGCAGAAGAATGCATCTTTCAGGTCCAGGCAGGTGAACTACCCGGCCTCTGGGGGCAGCTGGCTGAGGAGGGTATATGGATTTGGGACTAAGGGGTATAGGGAGACTGGCTTGGTTTACCACTCTTAAATCTTGTACTGGTCGGTATTCTCCATTGGACTTTCTTACCAGCAGGAGGGGCGTATTCCATGGCGACTGGCACTCTACGAGTATCCCTGCTACTCTGAGACGGGCAAGGTGTTTTTGAATCCCAGCCCAAGCTTCCCTGGAGATGGGGTATTGGCATAGCCGTTGGGGTTGGGCTCCGGGTCTCAGTTCCACCAAAACTGGGGCTTTATGTTTTGCTAGCCCAGGTGGGTTATCTTCAGCCCAAACCTCCGGGAAATCGTCCCTGTAGGCTTCTGGGTTCTGTTCTACACTGCCGGTCCCATAGAGCCTCCATTCTTCTTCCCTCGGGGTGGTGATAGACAGAATAAATACCTCTGACGGGGGCTGCAGTGACATGGTGGCTTGACCTGATGGTTCAAAGGAGATTTGTGCCCCTAACTTGGTAAGGAGGTCGCATCCCAGGAGCGGAATTGGACAGTCTGGTAAGTAGAGGAACTCGTGCGACACAGTGTGTCCTCCTAATTTACAAGTCCAAGTCTGGCAGAACAGTCAGCTCTTAGCTTGATTCCCGGTGGCTCCCATTATGGTGACTCTGCAGTCCCCGAGCGGTGCAACCGGCATGGTGACTACCGAGTGTTCTGCTCCGGTGTCTACCATAAAAGTCACTGTTTGGCCCCCTACATCTAAGTCAACCATGGGATCGTGGGGGCCGAGTTCAAATGAGCCCAGTCCTCCTCAGTCCAACTCGATTCCCGCTAATCCTATGAAGTCGGCTCTGGGCTGGTTGGGTTGGGACCACGGGGAGGCCGAGGCTTTCCTTTCTGATGGTTGGGGCATTCATTCTTCCAGTGGCCCAGTTCTTTACAATATGCACATTGGTCTTTCAGCAGGGCACGAAGACTGGGACCTGCCTGCTGATGTGGAGGCCCTTTTCTTCCGGACCTATCCCCTCCTTGTTGGAGAGCAGCCTCGAGGAGGGTTACTTTTTTGCTCATCCTCTTATTGGCCTCTCGTTTAGCCACAAACTCACGGTTCCAATAAACCTTGTTAGCCGCCTCCAAGAGCTGAGTGGTATTCATTCCTGTGAACCCTTAGAGTTTTTGGAGTTTTCGGGGAATATCAGGAGCTGCCTGAGCGATGAAGTCTGTGTTTATCAACCTCTGATTCTCGGGAGCTTCTGGATCAAATGGGGTGTAGACTCGGAATGCCTCGCAGAGACGTTCATAGAAGTCGCCAGGAGTTTCTTCCCCATTTTGGGTTACATCGGCTATTTTGGACATATCTGTGGGTTTTCGGGCTCCTACCTGCAACCCTCGCAGGAGAGCATCTTGGTATCGGCAGATTGCGCCTCTCCCCACTTCAGTATTAAAGTCCCAATCAGGCCGTGCATCTGGAGCAGCCTCGGTCACCCAGGTGGCAGTATCCAGGACTCCTCCGGGGGCCACTTCCTCTAGCCACTGCCTTGCCCCCTGTGTGATCCGCCGGCATTCTTTGGTGTTGAAGAGCGTTCGGAGGAGCTGTTGACAGTCTTCCCAGGTGGGGTGATGAGTGTGGAAGATAGATTCCATAAGATCTATCATGGCTTGAGGTTTCTCCAAGTAAGCTGGAGTATGATATTTCCAATTCAACAGGTCAGTGGTGGAGAAGGGCTGGTAGTAGATGACGGGGGTCCTGGCTGGAGGGTCCCGTCATCTCCCACTTGGTCTGGCCCTCTGGTCTTCCAGAGGGGCATTTGAAGCAGAAGTGGGTCTTTGGGCCAAAGTCGACTAGCAGGCCCCAGTGAGGGTTGGTGTGTAGGATCAGGGGCTCCCTGGGGAGGACTTGGGAAGTTGGGTGTTGACCTGGGGTGGCGTCGGACGGAGGCGGAGTGTCTGGAAATGTCGGGGCCGTGCCAGCCATTGGCCACGGTGCATAGGGAGGTGGGGGCAGCTCTTCCTCGGGGTTTCCCTGATTAATGGTCTTAGTCATGTCATTCTGGGCACGGCCTCATGGGTTCTGTGCAATGAGGATCCTGGACTGTCCCTTACTGTTGGAGCAGAACCATCCCCAAGGAGGAAAGGTTCCAGCTATTTCCAACCACGAGTCAATGTAAGGAAACTGGCCTGGATGTCCTGGGGTCCCAGTGACAACTATATAGACTTGGCGAATTGTGGGGAAGTCAAGAGTGCCTTCTGAGGGCCATCCTACGTCAAAACTTGGCCACTTCAGTTCACATAAAGTGCGGAGATGTCTGGGCGGTCATTTTGACCCTGTAGTTGCTTCCAAAACCTTTCCTGAAATTCTTTAACATGCAGTCTAGAACCATGGGCTTCCCGTGACTCCCTCCCATGATATTTGGTGTCATGTAGACAAGGGAAGGGTCTCAATCAGGTGCCTGCCTGGCGCTGTCCCTCAAGGGAACTTTGGGTACGTCTTGGCTAAGGTGTGCCCGTATAAGCCCTGGGCTCTGTTGCACTCCGAGAGTGCAAATCACCGTTACACCATACGATGCTACCACGGAACGCAGGTTGGGGCTCACTCGGGCTCCATAACTGACAGGCCATGGAGCCACACAGAATCCCGTTCAGGACCAAGCACACACACATTCATTCAGGGAGGAAAGACGCCCTACCCAGGAATGGACCTAACTAGAGTCCGAAGTGGGACTCAGCGGGAGGTGATCAGGCTCCCCTTTTGCCCTTAGGCCTAACTGGGTCCAGGCCCCTGGGTCTTACCGTGTCCGATGTCCTGGTTGACTGTCCATCCTTTCTCTCTACTGGAAGTCCAGCAGGGGGAAACAGGCCGGAGCTGGTGGGAGTCCCGGGCATGCCGAAATCAGCAGGGCGTGCCTAGCCCCGTCTCAACTCTCCCGCCACCCTATGGCCCTCTCTCGCCCAAACTGGTGTCTCAAGGGGCCAGCACAGTTGGGTTTCCTGGTCAGGGAACCAAGAATGTTACGGACACCAGGACAAGAAAGAATCCAAGCGGCACTCAGAGAGTTAGGAAGGTCAGCTTTATTACCCTGGCAGGCTCAGCGGGATCCTTCCCAAAAGACCAAGCCCCTAGCAAGGTTTTGAGCAGGTTTTTATGGGTTGGGGACTTCCTTGAGTCGGGGAAGGGGTCGGTGTCATCTGGTGATTGGCTCTGGTGTGGCTTGGAGGAGGTTATGCAGAAGTGGGCTGGGGCTTAGGCTGGGGATTTCTCTCTCCGCTCGGGCCACCATTTTAAGTCAGTTTCTCCATCAGTTTAAGCAAAAGCAGTTTTATTGCAAAAGTGTAAGACAACAAGCGCAAGAGAAAAACAGCTCTCTGCAGAGAAGGGGGATTTGAACGAAATGCCCCATGGGCTGGCCTGTTGTGGGAACTATAATAGCTTCAAAGCTGAAGCTGATTGGTCTTGTAAACCTAGGCAGTCAATTGGTGGGCTCAGCAAGGTTATTGGCTCCCTTTACTATACCTGGGATGAGAGTTTTGGTGGGCTTTTCAGCTTTAATGTCTTTGTTATAAGCTGAATGGACCTCTTCCCCCTCTACACCTGAGCAGATTACTGCAACTTGAATCTATTAACTAGCTATTAAAGTTGTTTCCTCTGGATTTGTTATGGTCTCTGCCTTAATTCCCTCTACAGTGGCCATTTTCCTGACTGCCTATAATTTTTCTATCTCAATAAGACTTACTGGGAGCTTGTGGTAGGAAGTTGAATTACTCATGATAATTTCAGCCCATAACTGGTTTTAAAAAATACCTCTTGTAAATATAGTTAGGGGAAAAGAAATATATAGACTTGCTGGGTGGCTTGGCTTGAATGTAATGCTTATCAGATTTACTTAAAAAGTCATCACTTTATATATTTACTATTTATTCTTTATATCTAGTGAAATGCATAGCAGTTTGGGCGAAGTCATTGATTTCACATGTTAGGTTGGATTTGCTCTTTATATAAAATAAGAAGATGCAATTGAACCTCCAGGTTCTGGCATTTCCATGCACAGAAATATATTTTAACTACAAAACAGCATGTTCTGAGTCTGTGTTTTCTCTGGATAGTAGTAACAGGAACACTGTGTTCATTTAAATTAAATCAGTTCCTTAGATAATAACAAAGTAATTAAAGAAACCACCAAGGAAAAGGAGACAATTTATTTGAATCCTGTTCATAAAAACTACAGCAAGAGCCTGAAGGTACAAAATAGTATGGATAAGATGGCAGACTGTTGTTTTTAAAATTCTGCATGGGGTGCATCTTTATGTTAATTCAAATGACTATTCCTTATCTGAGAATAATACAAGATGCAAAACTTTTTATCCTTCTTAAGAGAAATGAAATTCTAATAAAATGCCCACGTAAGAAATTGCCATATAGCTTGAAGTCCACTTGACCTCTAACATCAGAACATTATGATTTATTCATGTTTTCTACATTCCCATTGGAATAGAGGTCCCTTTGTCTTTCATGTTTCCAAGAGATTGAAATTCCTACTGATTTATCCTTGATGATGCTACCTGAATCACAATGAGATATTTTGGGACATTGAGTTTCCTATTTTTGTCAGTAACAAAAATCTAAACAGAGTTGAAAATGTGTAACATGTTTCCATATTACATTAGACACTGAAAGTTATTTTAAAGGAAAAACACATGAGTAAAATACCTCTCACCTTTATACTCCACCAGTACAGCAGCAAGAAATTAAATCTAAGTCCCCAAACAAAATTTCACAATTGCTCTTTGTGTATTCTAGCCGAATGACTGCTCCTTTGCGAAAAGCAGCACTCTCTGCACGTTCCACTTCTACCCCTGAAATATGGAGCCCTTGAATTGCACCTGTCAATGAAGGTAGTAAAGAAAAGCAGACACATTAGGGCATCTATTGACTGAAAGATGGCAACCCTGTATTTGAGGAACTTACAGAAAAATAACTAACTTTATAGAGAGAAAAAATGTACTTAAAATGTCCAACTTGTCCATTAAGAAAATAAAAGGAAAAGAACTTAAAACTTTATTCCACAAACACAAAGTGATAAAAATATTCTTCAGCTCTTGTTACAACCAATTAAACAGGAAGAAAGAAACAGACAGAAAACATATTATACATGGAAATAAAAGAGAGAAAGAGGAAAAGTGAAATAAGGGGAGTAGAAAGGCAGAACAAAAGAAGAAAGACGATAGGACGCAGATTGTGAGAGGAAATCTAGGAGGAAGAGAAGACTATCGTGGGACAGGATGAATTCAGAGGCTTTCACCACCGGTTCCCCACTCTCTGCGGTTCCATCTCCTGAATTTCCTCTGCCATCCCTCCAAGCAATTGATCAATCCCCTTTGGGACATGAAACTCTCCATCTTCCGAGTCTCTCATACCTACTGGCTTGCTCAATCTGAACCTGCATCCAGCCCCTTGGGAGGAACTCCTTCAAGTAAAGTGTGGACAAGAAGAAGACTTCAGAGATTTGACTAAGCTCTGTGTCCTACCTATGGAACGTTTCCTTTCCAGCTGGTCACATGGGTTGTTTTGTTCATCTTAAATTAGGAATAGTTAAGACATGTACTTTAAAAAGAAACTTGTCCTGTTTAACATAAACATCAACTAAGAGCAGGATCTAGTAAGGTGACCTGCTCCTTCTCTAACACTTGTATACATTTTTGAGGGTTTCAATGTTATGGCTATTTTTTTAAAAAAAACTTTCATTTATTTTAAGTGGGTTTTTTTTTTAGAACCCATCAGTTCCAAGTCAAGCAGTTGTTTCAATCTAGTTGTGGAGGGCTCAGCTCACAGTGGCCCATGTGGAGACTGAACCGGCAACCTTGTTGTTAAGAGCACCACGCTCCAACCAACTGAGCCAACCGGCCGCCCTATTATGGCTATTTTAATAAAATAAATTTTATGTTAGAGGTCTCTTAATTTCCTGTAAATAATGTGTGTTGACTTACAAGTGTTTTAGGAAGAAAGAGCTAGTATTTTAGAGGGCCACTCTTGTAGTCATTTCTGGTTTAATCTCCTGGGGCTACTTTGTTTTTCTGAATCCTGAAACAGCGGCTACATCTATCATGGACGATATTTTTTTCCTAGTTTGTTTATTCCTCCTTTAAAAACAAATTGAACATCTGCTATGCTCTAGAAGATTCTGATGAAACATTAAGCTATGTAAACATGCCAACATTCTCTTGTTGCTAAAAAAGAAAATTGCAGAAGGTTTGCCAACCTTCAAAATATCAGTTAAGAGAATCAAAAAACTGTATTTTCAAGACTAATGGGAAAAAATCTCAGAGCCTTCAATAGATGCTTCTGAGCAATTAAACAATGTCCATGAGATATCTTTTCTGGATGATATAGTCAATCAATGACAATTTAATCAAATTCTACTATGTTCAATAAATTGCATTAGATTCTGGGGGTTTAAAATTGAATTTAAACATAAACTTTACCATGAAGGATAATATAATCTAGTGAAGGATAAATTAAAAACTAATTCTAATTCCTTAACCTATTGTTTTTTGTTTGTTTTTAAATGTTTGTTATATTCTAACTCATATTTTTGTCTATAACCTAATTTTGTCTACACTGGCTTTTACTTCAGTAACTGGGCATTCAGCCCTCTATTCAGCCTGAATTAGGACTTTACTAAGCCATTCTTGGTGTGACAGCTTGTAGCAAACATTCCACAGTATATGGACAAGATAGAACACTGATTCTTGCCCTTTATTTTTCTGCATGTTTGTGGATGTACCATCTCTGGCATAGTGAGTAAGGACAGGAGTGATTATCATAAGTGAGAAAGTTTCAGAGATGACTATGACGGAACAAAGAGAACCTTAACAAGAACAAGCAATCTACATGCCATACAAATATATTGTAGTTGATTGAGCACTCCTGATAAAGAATACTAACACAATGGGTCATGTGTCATATGTTAGAAGTTAATATATGACAGATTAAGAGGGTAATTTCTAGCTCTGCTAGCTATCTATCACCAGTGTAATTCTGAACAAGTCACTTCACCCAGTTTCTTCATCTGTAACATAGGTATATTTAGAGGCAGGTGTGTTAATGCCAGTAAAGGGCTTATTATGTACCACAGAGTAAGACCTGTGAATATTATTTTCTCCCTTCATCCACCAATCTTATTGCCTGATCTTAGAGTGTGTTATTGTCAAATGAATTATTCCTATTGAAAACCAAAGTTAATATTAACCTGTAATAAAGAATAAAAAGCATTTATTTGAACAAAGGGACCTGTTGCTCAGGAGACAAAGAATTCATGTTGCAACCTAAATTGTGTTCCACTGAGACAAAGGAAAGGCCTCCTTTTAAGGCAAAGTTCCCACCCAGCTTCTCAGTTAGGGATATTTTATGTAAATAAAGCATCAAAATTGCACAGTTCTGATTGGATGGGGTAGTTCAGTCTGTTGGTAGAAAGACAAAACCAAGGTTTCCTTGAAGCGGTTGACTCAAACAATGTAACTGAACGAGGCATAGTGCAACAAGCTGAGAGTTCAGCCTGAGGTTCTTTCCAGTATAGAGTATGTGAGGAGTCCCTTTCAGCAAATGGCCCCTAGCCTCTTATTATTTATAAAATTTGGTCACTCGGTTGGCCATAGGGACTCTATCTCAGCAAATAAATTCCTTCTTGGAGTTCACAGCAAATTAATGTTTCTTCTCAGGGGTCCACTTGATGATGGAAAATTTAGATTTTTATATATGCATTTTACTAGTTTCCTATTGAGACTCAACAAATTAGCACAAGCTTAGTAGCTAAAATGTCACATACATATTATTTTATAGTTCCACAGGTCAGAAGTCTGAAATGCATCTCACTGGGCTAAAATCAAGGTGTCAGCAGAGCTGTGTTCCTTCTGCAGACTTTAGCAAAAAATCGATATTTTTTGCCTACTCCAGTTTCTTGAGGTTGCCTGCATTCCTTGACTTGTGGCTTCTTCTTCTGTCTTGAAATCCAGCAGTGTAGCATCTTCAAATTTTTTCTAACTCTGGCTCTCCTGCTCCCCCTTTTCACTTGTAAGGACCCTGGTGATTAATTGGGTAGATCTGGATAATCTGGGATAATGCCATCTCAAAATCCTTAACTTAATCACATTTCCAAAGTCCCCATTACAATGTAAGGTAGCATATTCACAGGTTTTGGGTTCAGAACACAATTTTCTTTGGGAGACCATTATTCTGCCTACCATACATACAAGAAAATGTCTGGAAGAATGTCCATACACCAAAAAAGTGATAACTGTTACAACTGTTACTGAAGCAGCACCAGATTGGGACCCCTAGCAACATCCCCAGCTTTACCTTTCCTTGACCTATAGCTTAACAATAAGATCATTCCCCTGTGGCTTGAGCTTGGAATGTCCCATGTCCCACCCAGTTACCTGTTTTAGGAAATTACCCTGAAACTTATGATTAATAAATACACTTAGGCTTATTGATCATAATCTCAACGGTCTAGCATTCTTTCCAGGTTACTCCCATTGTTCCTGAGTTACTGATGTCACCAGAGAGCCACGTTGTCAGAGGGTAGTCTCCATGCAGACCTCTAGAGCCCACTACATAGCCTTTAGAGGAATGCCCAGATTTTCCCTTAAATATCTGTCATGCAGGGACTCATGCAAAGTCTCTGGAGCCACTCTCCACATAAGAACGCAGGATATGGTGATGCCAGAAAGGAACATCAACGGAGCCATAGATAGGGGAGTCATACTATTGTATTCTCGCTGGTGGCTGGGTAAGATACACGAAGTAGGATCCACACGATCCGCAATCCGCCATCCACTTCTCTGCCTGCCAACCAACCAACCAACCAACCAACCAACCAACGCAGTCACAACAGTTACATCAGCAGCCAATTGGCCAACTGGCTACAGCCAATGACGAACCACCACCCAAGCCAACATCCTGCCACGCGAGACCGAGAGCCTGGAAACTGCTCTCTGGGATTCTGTCCCCACACTCTACCCCTCCAGGGTCTCGCCTAACAATCTACTCAACAAACTTCTTCCATGAGGGGCCCTGTGTCAGGAACCCAGCTCATGAAAAAAAAGGTCCCAGTCCAGTTCAAGTAATGTCCCGGGGGGGAGGGGTCCCTCAATGTCCACCTACTTTCTGGGCACAGCCAGAGCTCCCAGGGCAACGACAGTCCTTTTGGGCACAGCCAGACTTCCTGGGCACATCCAGCGTTTCTCATAAACAAGACTGCAGTCTGCGCCAATGTCAACTAGGGCCAAACTCTGCACATTAGAAGGGGACCAATGTATGGACAGTTCCACATGGGGCCTCCAGTCCCCACTTGTCCCCTCTGAACAGGTACCTTGGCCCCACCCTTTGTAGGAGCCTGACTAAGAAAAACTATGCCATCTGGCAGCACATAACCTAATTCCTGGAACAGTCAGTTTGCCCTTAAAAGGTCACGTCTCTGCTAAGTAAAGCTCCTTTCTCATTCCGCTCTCTCCTTCCTCATTCCGCTCTCTCCTTCCTCATACCGCTCCCCACCCAGTTTACCCTAATCTATATAAGCTTGTAGCTACAATAAAAAATTTTTGAGGCTTGATCAGAACTTTGTCTTGCCTCCATTTCTTCGTGCCTCCTATTTTCTCTTTTCAGGGTGTCTCCCTTCGGTCCCTGTTGAATGCCCCTCTGGTCGGGGCATTTCTGGCGCCCAACGTGGGGCTCGAAGATCCCAGACCCCTTGAAAAACTGTCTGCCTTAAGTCCGGCCGGACGCGTTGCTGAGTCTCCGCGCGATTTTACCGTGCGAGCCTGACTCGTTTCCTGATCTCCGTGGATACAAGCCGATCCGTGAGCCTGATCTGATAGAGGTAAGCAGACATACGAAAATAGATGTTTTGGGATGATTTTAGATTTAATATTACCCCTCGGTCGAATGAATGTGTGAATGAGTGATAGTTCCACGACTTCTCGTCACGGAGCTTGCTTGGGCCCTAATCTGCGGTTCCGGTTCTGTCTTACGTCATAACGGCGACTGGACTCCGGTCCACCAGTTCGGGGGTTTATACCGAAGCGCCTTAGACAAGACAGATTTAGTCCCGCGAGGGGCACGGCCAGACGGGCATCTGATTGTTTCGCTTGGTGACTGAAGGGCCGAGAAGGGGACCATGGGTCAGACATTAAGTTCTCATGAACTGTTCATTTCTGGGTTAAAGAGTTCCCTCAAGGTGCGTGGAATTAGGGCTAGAAAAAAGGATCTCCGTGAATTTTTCGAGTTTCTGACAGATATTTGTCCCTGGTTCCCCCAAGAAGGAACGATTGATATTAGAATTTGAAAGCGCGTTGGCGATGCATTCCAAGACTTTTATAAAGCCTTTGGGCCTGAAAAGGTCCCCGTTTCTACTTTTACTTACTGGAATCTCATAAATGACGTCCTCAGGGTTCACTCCCATGACCCGGATGTTAGAGAAGTTATAAAAAAGGGGGAGAGCCTCTTGAAGGAATCGTCCCGTCCCCCGTCAGAAAATGACTCCGTGTCTATAGATATCCCTATTACTGACCCTAAGCCCAAGCCCTGTCTCGAGGAAGGCCCTGCCCAAAATTCGGCTAAACCCCCTAAAAAATAGTCAATAAGACTTTATCCCTGCCTTAAAAACCTTCCCCAAGATTCGGACACAACCCTCCCTCCCGAGGACCAGGCTACCTTTGAGGATGCGGCCACTCATTACCATCAGGAGGACCCCTCTGTATCGTCTCCTCCACCCTTCCGGCCACCTCCTTATATCATCCCTTAACACCCTCCATTCCTCGCTCCCATCGTCCACGGTCCCCCTTCTACTATTCCTCACTCCAATCCCCCTACTCAAACAGCCGCTTCCCTAACACAACAGATTGCCTCTCTTCGAGAGGCCCTCCAGGAAAAACGCCAACACATTAGTCTTCTCAAAGAACTCCGTGCCCTCGAGGCTGAACTCGCTGCACTCTCTGGGCTGCCCTTTCCCCCCCCCGTCTACCCCTAAAACGAGCTCCTAAACTAAAACCTGTCCTCGCCTTTCCAGTCACTCGCAGACAGGCTGCAGAGGTAGGTCCCGATACTCAGACCCCTGAGGACCCCCAAGAGGAGGATACCGCGGAGGAGTCCGATAATGAAGCTGAGGAACAGGATAACCCCCCCTCAGAGGAAGAGGCGGGGCCCCTAAGAGACAGACAGCGCTACCGCCCTTTAAACATTAAGTATTTAAAAGACTTAAAGGCTGCGGTCCACGCTTATGGCCCTGTGGCTCCCTTCACGGTAGCCTTGCTGGAAAGCCTCACAGACCGTTGGCTGACGCCAAATGATTGGTTCACTTTAGCTCACGCCGCCCTGTCTGGCGGTGATTTTGTTTTATGGCGCAGAGTATGCGGAAAACGCACGAAAAATGGCTGAACGAAATACTCAGAGCCAGTCCTCCCGCTCCTGGACTAGAGATCGCCTTCTCGGCCGATCGCCCTATAACACCAATGAGACTCAGGCCGCCTTCCCCCCAGGCTTATTAGCTCAAGTCCAAAATGCCGGCCTCAAGGCCTGGCGTAAACTCCCACCCAAAGGGCCCGCCAGCACCTCCTTGGCCAAAATCCATCAAGGGCCTGACGAATCCTATTGCGATTTCATCAGCCGCCTAACTGAGGCTGCCGAGCGTTTAATTGGAAAAGAAGAGTCAGATAGCGCCTTTATTAAACATCTTGCATTTGAAAATGCCAATGCCACCTGCCAAGACGCCATCCGCCCCCATCGCAATGGCTCCCTCTCAGACTATATTAAACTTTGTTCTGGTGTCGGGGCGTCTCACGCCATCGGTCTAGCCATTGGAGCCGCACTAAAATGCTTCACACAGGACAATCAAAAATCCTGTTACAATTGTAAACAGCCTGTTCATTTTGTCCGGGAATGCCCTATAGACAAACAGCCCCGTCAGCCACCTTCCACTATCTGTCCTCACTGTAAACGCGGCAAACATTGGGCTAGAGACTGTCACTCCAAGGTAGATGCTATGGGTAACCCAATTCCCCCCAGGTCGGGAAACCCCCAACGGGGCCAGCCCCTGGCCCCAAGTCCCCAGAACAAACCAGGGGCAATACGGTTTGTTCCTCAGTCCCAGTCTCCATTACCTCCCTTTGCAGAGCCACCCCAGGCAGTGCAGGATTGGACCTCTTGTCCCCCACCCCAGCATTATTAACCCCTGATCAAGGCATACAACTCCTCCCTACCAATGCCCATGGGCCTCTACCACCCAATACCTTCGGGCTAGTCCTTGGGCGCGGTAGTTCAGCTCTAGCGGGGATTAATATTATCCCGGGAGTAATTGACCAAGATTACACGGGGATCATTACTCTCCTGGCCTCAGCGCCTAACGGGCCGGTTACTATTCAACAAGGCCAGAGATTAGCTCAACTTATTTTACTTCCCTTAGATTCCTCCACTAAGTCTAACCTCCCTCACCCCAGAATACATTCTGCCTTTGGGGCCTCGGATACCTACTGGATACAACAAATTACCCCTGACAGACCCCTACTCACCCTAAAATTAGACAATAAACCCTTTGAGGGACTCATTGACACTGGGGCTGACGCTACGGTCATCGCCTCTCATTTCTGGCCTGCCTCGTGGCCTACCACTGTTGCCTCCACCCATCTAAAGGGCATCGGTCAGTCTACTAACCCTAGACAAAGTACAAAACTTCTCACTTGGACAGACAGTGAAGGTAATACCGGCCACATCCAACCTTATATCATCCCAGGGCTGCCCGTTAACCTCTGGGGACGCGATATACTTTCCCAGTTAAAGCTTATCATGTGTAGCCCCAATGAAGTAGTCACACAACAAATGCTCAACCAAGGCTTTGTCCCAGGACAGGGGCTTGGAAAGTCAGGACAAGGCATCAAACATCCCATAACTGTTATAACCAACAATAATCGGACAGGTCTGGGACATCCCGACCAAAATTTCTCCTAGCGGCCATTGACTTCCCTGTACCCCATGCAGACAAAATAAGATGGAAATCGGATGAGCCTGTATTGGTAGACCAATGGCCACTTAATTCAGAAAAACTCACAGCCGCCACACAGTTAGTACAGGAACAACTGGCGGCCGGCCATCTTGAGCCTACCACCTCCCTGTGGAACACTCCTATATTTGTTATTAAAAAAAAAAAAAGTGGAGCCTGGAGACTTCTCCAAGACCTCCGTGAAATTAATAAAACTATGTTTGCCATGGGGGCCCTTCAACCTGGCCTCCCCTCCCCTGTTGCCATACCAGCCAATCACGCCAAAATTATTATTGATCTAAAAGACTGCTTTTTCACCATTCCCCTTACGGCAAAATGGAACGGGCCCGACCCAGTTCTCATCTGGGCGCGAGGATCTGCCTGCATATATGATACCCAGGAAAATAATCCCCGTTGGCTACCCGCTCGTCTGGTTAAACCCATTAACCCCCCTATCACTAATCCACCACCACCAGGGACTTAATCCCTGAGATATTTCCTTTTTTTCCACAGATGTTACACCCAACCATTCTCGTTGGATATCTACTCCTGGTAACTTCTTGCGTTTTGGCTGGCTATTGTTAATTCCACTGTTCCTGCCTGCCCCGCTCCTAATCATGTTTTCATCTGCGGCAACGGCCTGGCCTTCACGGCCCTCCCCACCAATTGGACTGGCCTCTGTGCACTGGCTTTTCTCTTGCCAGATATAGATATTCTAACCGGAGATCAGTCACTTCCTATACCAGCCCTTGATCTTTTCCCTGGGCGACAAAAACGGGCCCTCGCATTCATTCCCCTTATGGCAGGACTAGGTATAACCGCCGCTATGGCCACAGGTGCTGCCGGGGTAGGAGTGTCCGTAGACACTCATCAACGGCTTTCTCTCCAACTTATTGATGATGTTACCACACTATCAGATACTATTAATGACCTTCAAGACCAGGTCGATTCCTTAGCAGAAGTAGTACTCCAAAACAGACGAGGGCTTGATCTTCTAACAGCGGAACAAGGGGGGATCTGTTTAGCTTTACAGGAACGATGCTGCTTCTATGCCAACAAATCCGGCATAGTGCGAGACAAGGTCAAGAGACTCCAAGAAGATCTTCTTCAACGCAAAAAACAACTTCTTGACAACCCCTTTCTAACCAGTTTTAATGGTCTCTTGCCTGTCCTCCTCCCCATCCTTGGCCCCATTCTAGGATTACTCCTACTTTTCTCCCTCGGACCTTGGGCATTTAATAAACTGACAGGATTCATCAAACAACAAATAGATAACATTCTGGCCAAACCTATCCATATTCATTATCAACGCTTGGCCACGATGGACCATCCAGAAGGTAATTACAACCAGTTACAAACAGGCTCCAGCTATATAAACATATAGCAGACACGGTGGCTGAAAACGTGTCAGCCCGATCTAAAGGGCTTGAGCACCAGACGGCTACAGCGATTGGGTACTGCAAGGGAGGGTCCTGACTGACCCAATCTCAGCTCTCCCTGAACTCATGTCCAGACTGCTTAGGGGTTGGTGTCTAAATCAAAACAATTGCCTCACCCCTGGTCCAAAAAAGACACCAGAGGCTACGCCTTGTGCGTTATTCGGGCCGACTGAGACCCCTGAGTTCCCGTCTCAGTTAAGGCTCACTCTCTTAAAAAGATACAGAGAGAGGAGATGTAGGAGCCTGACTAAGAAAAACTATGCCATCTGGCAGCACATAACCTAATTCCTGGAACAGTCAGTTTGCCCTTAAAATGTCACGTCTCTGCTAAGTAAAGCTCCTTCCTCATTCCGCTCTCTCCTTCCTCATTCCACTCCCCGCCCAGTTTACCCTAATCTATATAAGCTTGTAGCTACAATAAAAAAATTTTGAGGCTTGATCAGAACTTTGTCTTGCCTCCATTTCTTCGCACCTCCTATTTTCTCTTTTCAGGGTGTCTCCCTTCGGTCCCTGTTGAATGCCCCGCTGGTAGGGGCAACCCTTAATGAAGCTGAAAGAAGTCGGCTTCAAGTGGACTTCTCCTTTAGGCTTTGCCGGAATTGCTGTTCCGGATGCAACTGTTTCCAAAGTTCCAACAAGAGTACAATGGGTTGTCGGTCTATTTTTTCCCGATCAACCCCTGCTGCCACGAGTTCACACCACAGCTGCCTGCATTTACTCTGAGGCCGGTGACCTCGCCCCTTTACTTTTGATTTGGGCTTCCATGTCTCGACTTCGCGGACCTCCTGTCTTAACTTTCTTTGCCGCCGGCTTTCAACACCCCCAGGGTGGCCATGGCAGTTGTAACTTCATAGATCCACCACCCCACATAGGGTGTAAGAATGGCAACCAAGGATCCAAAAACACTTGCAGGGGCAGTATCCAAAACCAGATCTCTCATGCTGGTTGTAAAACGCTCATCATCTGACCCCCACATATTAGGGTGGAACATAGCATGTCTCACACCCATTTCACAGATGATTTGAGTAAGTTCCGTACATGACTGCCATTTACTCAGTGTCTGGCAGCTGGCCATCTTCTCCCCCTATTGTGCTACCGCAGCAGTGAGCCACTCCATTAGAGTGTGGTTGCCCTGGTCCTGGGTCAACCTATGGCAATTCTGTAACCTTTGTCGCAGGGACGGATGCACCGTCACGGAGGCTAGCTTTTTCATTTTGCTTGGGGAGCAGAGAATGCTGTCTGCCCCCTCATCCGATAAACGTAGTAGCCAAGCCTAGACTGGTTCTCCAGGGCACTGTCGGCACTGCTTCCCCAGCTCCTGCAACTCAGTGGGAGTGTAAGGGGTGTAGGTTGTGAACTCAGTCACAGCTGGGTTACTGGCAGCAATTCCCCCGGTGCCCACAGGTTGCTCATCCTTTACCTTTTGCTTTAAGTTAGGCTGAGCGTGGGGGTTGGGAGCTACATTGTCTCCACTTGCGACTTCCACCTCTGCTTCAGAGTCTCCACTGTGGGGCTCACCCTCTAACAGGCGGACCCGAGCTTCCAACGCCTCCCACCAGGACACCTCGTCCCGCACCTGGGCTATTCCAGCATGCTCTTCCTCTGAGTTATGATGCACCGCGGTGAGAACCTCCTCCAATAGGTGGTCCCGAGCTTCCAGCGCCTCCCCCCTGGGCTGCTGGTCCTGTGCCTGAACTATTTCATTAAGTGTGTCCTCCATGTTACTACGCAACATGGTGAGGAACATCCAGCCCATACGGCCGCCTGTACCCTTCGCCTCCTCCAGCAACTGCTCAGCTAGAACCTGCAGGGTCCTCTCCACATTGGCTGGAGAGCCATCCATGTCCTCCCACCCCTCCTCAGGGATCCAACTTCTGAGAACAGTGGTTACCTGGTACCACATATTGTGTGGGGGCCACACATCCTCCTGCCCAGAGTCAGATGCCATTTCTACCTGGCCGGAATCCAGCTCGCCATGCCAGGCATCTGATTGGGTGGAGGCCTCAGTACAAGATGTCTGCAACCCTCAGAGACTACAGAAGCAGCAGATCACCAAAAGGAAGGCGACGCCTTCTATGGCCAAGAGGGTGGTGTGCCATCTGGAGGCTCGAGTCTCCCAGGCAGACGGTGCCTCCCGTTCCCGGCACAGCTCCTCACAGGCCTTCTGAAACTGAATTTTCATATGTATAAACTGCTCCATTACCTTTCGGAGAGTTTCGGCCGACACCATACCCTGCTCGCTGTGCCATGTGTCATGCAGGGTGTCATGCGGGGTCTCTGGTCCCACTCCCCACATAAGAACACAGGATATGGTGAGGCCAAAAAGGAACAGCAGTGGAGCCATAGATAGGGGAGTCACACTACTGTATTCTCGCTGGTGGCCGGGTGAGACACACGAGGAAGGATCCACATGATCTACAATCCTCTGTCTGCTTCTCTGCCTGCCAACCAACCAACCAACCAACCAACCAACAGTTACACAGCAGTTACGTCAGCAGCCAATTGACCAACCAGAAACAGTCAACGGCCAACCACCACCACGCCAGCAGCCCACCTTGTGAGGCGGAGAGGCTGGAAATTGCTTTCTGGGACTCTGTCCCCACAATACCTCAAGCCAGTCTGAGAATGTTAAGGCAGTTTTTGGAGGTGTTAACCGGCTGCCTTCTAGACCACTGGTGCTCTGACTGTAAACACTTATTCTATAGCCCAGCTCCTGTGTCAGTCTATTGGCCTGAGTGGCACAGGCAGCATGAGCCCCGGATTCGGTTGGCCTCCAGTTTCATTACTTCTATAGAATGGAAAGAAGGCAATTATGAAGAATAGTATTCATTTAAATTTGTATTATTTTACCGTTTATTATGTGCATGCATTACTGTCACTTGTTCATTCACTCATTCATTCAATAAACATTTGTCTAGTGACGACTTCTTTAATTAACCTACTCAGCTTTCTTCTCAGTTATACTGCAGAATCAATAAAGTAAAAATTAGCATTGGACTATTATAATAACTCAAGATTTAATTCCTTGTTGAAACACATCAAGAGCTTGAATAAGGTTCTTTTATGTTGTGCATCTCTGTTGCTAGTAAATAATCTTAAACTAAAGAAATATGAGCCAAATTTCAGACCCTCTGACAAAAAAAAAAGTTTTCTGGAGATGTGAAAGTAGAAGAAATTCAATCTTATTTGTTTAATGGATTAAAAAGTCTGCACTTTGTTATTATCATGTAGTTGGGGGGAGGGGAAAGAATAGCAGTGTTAACTCAAGTACTTGGATTTGAATACTAGAGTGGTGGTATTGGGAGCATGAGAGTGGTAAACCAGCTAGCATTACAAAAGCTTCAGGAGGCTGAGGTTTTTGCTGTGGGTTGGGTGTCCTTTGCATATGTTAATTTTACTTTAAGTACCAGATAAATAGCTGTTTCAAAAACAAGGCAGTCGTTCCTTCTATCAGGTTACCACCTTGGTGCTTTAAGAATTCAGATGCTCTACAATATACTTTCAATATATAAATTAATTTGAATAGGAAGAACAGTTAAATATGGATTATTCACAGATTATTTTAAAAGGCAAGACCTTATTATTGCCAGCACACATGTCACTAGCTGCTGAGTGACACCATGCATCACATTTCTTGGAAATAAAAGGAGGGCTCCTTTGTTGTAAAGTAATTCATATACTCTTGGGAAATTAGGATACACAACAGATGTAAATCAGCCTTTAATCCAAGTCCCAGTGTGGACAGTGTAGAAGAGAGAGGTGGCAGGAGTCAGGGGGAAAAGAGACTATAACAGGGCCAAAGAATAGAGAATATTCTGTTTCCTAAGTCAGGTTGGACCATTTTTATAAATTATCAGACACCAGTTTATTTCTACATTGTTAAATGTTCTCCTTATTCACTGGAGTTGGAGTGGAGGCTGATGTTAGAAAGATCTCCAGGAGGACCATCCCGGTTTAAAGCACTAGGGCTTCATATCACAGAGACTTGTTCCTAAGCTGTTCCTCTTGGAGGTTCTAATAAGCACGGGATTCCTGCAGGGCAAGTGTCATGCAGGGTGTCATGCGGGGTCTCTGGTCCCGCTTCCCACATAAGAACGCAAGATATGGTGAGGCCAAAAAGGAACACCCACGGAGCCATAGAAAGGGGAGTCATAACACTATAGTCTCGCTGGTGGCTGGTTGGAGACACAGGAAGCAGGAGCCACTTGATCCGAACCCCGCCGTCTGCTTCTCTGCCAACCAACCTCACTTGCCAGCTGCAATCCACCTCTCTACAATCTGCAATCCGCCATCCGTGCTTGCTAGTTTAGCCACAGCAGTTATATTAGTGGGCAATGGCACACTGGTTACAGCTGATGGCCAAGTAGCCAAAGCTAGTGGTCATCTGATCACAGTTGATGGCCGTTTACTACTTGAGCCAACACCTTTCCACGTGAGGCCGAGAGCCTGGAAACTACACTCCTGGCTCTGTCCCCACAGCAAGACACTTGGTAGGTGTGGGGACAGAGCCAGGAGAGAAGTTTCCAGGCTCTCAGCCTCATGTGGAAAGGTGCTGGTTCGGTTATTAGATGGCCATCAGCTGTAATCAGATGGCCATCAGCTGTTACCGGTTAGCCACTAGCCACCAATATAACTGCCGTGGCTACGCTAGCGAGAGTGGATTGTGGCTAGCAAGTGCAGTTAGCAGGCTGATTTTGGATTGCGGACCATGTTGATCCTATTTCCTGTGTCTTGCCTGGCTGCCAGCGAGAATATAGTGGTATGACTCTCCTATGTATGGCTCCGTTTTTGTTCATTTTTGGCCTCACCATATTCTGTGTTCTTGTGTGGGGAGCAGGAGCTGAGTCCCTGCATTACAGTAGGTTATAGAAGAATTATTCCTACACTCTCTTGAAAGCCTCTGGATATCGCATATCCAGCGGTACACGCTTCCCTGCAGACTAAGAACCCTTTGCGGCTTTGTCGTGCGGGAGATCCTGCTTGCTGCACCATTTGTTGAGCGAGGCGGCCTGTGGGATCTCTGGTCCTGCTCCCCATATAGGAACGCAGGATATGGCTAGGCCAAAAAGAAACACCCATGGAGCCATAGATAGGGGAGTCATACAACTATAGTGTCACTGGAGGCATTATAGTCTCACTGCAGGAAGTATAGTCTCACTGGAGGCTGGATCCACACGACCTGCAACCTGCTGTCCACTTCTCTGCCTGCCAACCAACCGACTGACCAACCAACACAGCCACAGCAGTTATCAGTGGCTAATTGGCTAACTGGTTACAGCTGACGGCCAACTAGCCACAGCTGACGGCCATCTACTACCCAAACCAGCACCTCTCCACGTAAGGCTGAGAGCCTGGAAACTGCTCTCTGGGACTCTGTCCCCACAGGCCTGGGTCGTGATGTTAGCACCCTCTTCTTGTGCCCCTTGGAAATCCTCTATTCCCCTTCTCGAATTGCCTCCACACAACCTTGTTTTTGTATGAGCGTCTCATGGGCCAGGTAAGGTGGAGATAGTGATGCTTCACTTTTTCTGTTCAGCTGCTTGCTAGATAGTAAGTCTCCAATGCAGTGCCTACAGATTTCCAATGCTATTGTATTAGCCTAATAAAAGCATAATTCTACTTGGATGCAAAATTAGCAGCAGAACCATATTTTCCTTCTAGCTTCTAATTGGCAACAGTCACAGGCTTTTATTAAACTATTCCAATCAGGTTTTCCCAGCATCATACACTCTGCTTATCACTGGGCCCACCTGCAGCCAGCTCTCTTCCTTGTCTCTTATCAGCAAATCCAATTACTTTCTCCTGTGCTTGCTTTGTGGTTTTGCTTATAGACTCCTGCATACCTCCAAAACAAACCCTACATGGTATTAGGTAAGTTCTATTCTTGATCCTCCCTCCTCCCTACATCAGTTACTACCTTGAAGTGGTGTGTGAGTTCTGGTCTGCCTTCTTTTCTACAAAGAAGTGATCACAGCACTACTATTATTCAAATCTTTTCTTCCTTTTCTGGGTGTGGGGACAGAGTCCCAGAGAGCAGTTTCCAGGCTCTCAGCCTCACATGGAAAGGTGCTGACACGGTTATTAGATGGCCATCAGTTGTAATCAGATGGCCATCCACTGTGGCTGGTTGGCCATTACCTGTAACCAGTTAGCCATTAGCCACTAATATAACTGCCGTACTACTTTAGGGGTTTGGTTGTTGGTTGGTTGGTAGGCAGAGAAGTGGACCATGGATTGGGGATCATGTGGATCCTACTTCCCATCTCTCGCCTGGCTGCCAGCGAGACTGGGGTGCAGGAAGACCCCTTGTTGGGGTACTGGTACTGGCAGATGTTTGCTATTGTGTCTCGACCAGCTGCCATCCAGAATATAGTGGTATGAACCCCCATCCATGGCTCCATTGGTGTTCCTTTTTGGCCTTGCCATATCCTGTGTTCTTATGCATTCTTGTATGGGGAGTGGGACCAAAGACACTGCATGACACATGGCACAGCGAGCAGGGTATGGTGCTGGTCAGGATTTTCAAAGGGGTAATGGAAGTTTATGTGTATGAAAACTCAGTCTCGGAAAGCCTGTGAGGAGTGGCGCAGGGAGCAGGAAATGCAATCTGCCTGGGAGAAACGTGACTTCTCGGTGAATTGGTGTTCCTCTCAAGCTTCCAGATGGCGTGCTGCCCTATTGGCCACGGCAGGTATCGTCTGTTTTTTGGTGGTCCATTGCTGCTGTGGGCTCCTGGAGTTGTGGACACCTTACACTGGGGCCACCACCTACTCAAATACCTGGTGCAGCAAGCAAGTTTCCGGCCAGAGTGAGATAATGATGTCTCACTCTGGGCAGGAGGACATGTGGCCCCCACATAGTGTGTGGTGCCTGGTGGTCACTGTTCTCAGGAGTTGGACCCCATGGAGGGGTGGGAATACGTGGACGGTTCTTCAACCAGTATATGCCAAAGAAAGCGAAGGTTGCTGAAGCTGTGTGGGCTGGGAGGTGCTTGCTGTGGCAGCCTTGATGCGGGACTTCTAGTCCCAGGAAGAAATGCTCGCTGATTCCTTGGTGGAGGATACAGGTGAAGTCAAGATCTTCCCTCACCCCCAGTTTGGGAAGGACTTGGAGCCCTCACCCTGCGGAGAGGGCACACGTTGTAGAGCCAACGTACAGCCCTGGCGAATGACTGTGGACTATGGGGAATTGCCTTCCATCCCTGATTTGATGGACCGCTTGACTGTTTGCTTGGGAACGTACCACCATGTAGTGGAACTGGCGGATGTTTGCTTCCTGTGTCTCACCTGGCTGTCAGGGAGACTGTGGTGCAGAAAGACCCCTTGTTGAGGTTACAGGTGGATGTTTGCTTCCTGTGTCTCAGCCGGCCGCCATTGAGAATAGGTAAGCACCTTGGCTGTGAGCCACTATTGTTCCAGCACAGTACCCTGAGAAACCCTGGCTGTGCCCAGAAAGTAGGTGGACATCGAGGGGCAGCCCCTGGGACATGACTTGAATTGGACTGAAACTTTTTTGTGTGAGCTGGGTTCCTGACACAGGGCCCCTCGCGGAAGACGCTCATCATGTAGATTGTGAGGCGAGACACTGGATGGGTAGAGTGTGGGGGCAGAGTCCCAGAGAGCAGTTTCCAGGCTCTTGGCCTCATGTGGAAAGGTGCTGGCTTGGTTATTAGATGGCCATCAGTTATAATCAGATGGCCATCTGCTGTAGCTGGATGGCCATCAGCTGTTACCAGTTAGCCATTAGCCACTAATATAACTGCCATGGCTACAATAGGGGGTTGGTTGGTTGATTGGTTGGTGGGCAGAGAAGCGGATGGCAGGTAGCGGCTAGCAAGTGGGGTTAGCAATCATGGGTGGCAGATTGCGGATCCTGTGTCTCACCCGGCCGCCAGCAAGACAGACCCCCTGTTGGGGTACTGACGGATGTTTGCTTTTGTGTCTTGACCAGCCACCATCGAGAATAGTGGTATGAACCCCCATCCATGGCTCTGTTGTTGTTCCTTTTTGGCCTCACCATATCCTGTGTTCCTGTGCAGGGAGCGGGACCAGAGACCCTGCATTACACTGGGTCCATGTATTGTTTGACCTTCCTCTTCACTGTTGCTTCCTCCTTCTCTTTTTTTCCTTCTCTTTAGTCAAGTATGCAAAGCATTTTCTAAGCCTCAATTAAGCATGATTAAAAAAAATAATAATAATTCCTTACAAATTCCTGTCCCAAACAACTCCACCTTTTTTATTAATTGCTGTGTTTTTTATGGAAATGTTATTAAGTAATAAGAAAAGGCCAGGCATTTTGGCACTAAATAGAATTAGACCTACCATTTGCTCGGTGGATAAATATGGTGCTCTTGTTAGCCTGCCTTGGTCTCTGTTTCTTCATTTCTCAAGTGGGAAGAATATGATCTACTTTTGAGGAAATGAAGATTACCTGAACTCTGAGGTGGGACCACTGACACTTGGGAGCATTTACTATATTAGCTCAACCCTTCAAAGTTTAGTAAGTTATTTGTTTAATTTTTCCAGCAGTCAAGTAGACATTGGACTAAGAAACTTTGGAGGAATGCAAAAATGAGTAAAATGATGTGTGACTTGGAGAAGTTTGTAACTGAGTGAATAAGACTAGAAGAAGCAAAGTCAAAACCAGATCTAAGAGAAAAAAGAATTTATTAACCCTGCACTTACTTGACTTAAACCTCCAATACATTGTAACAGAAAAGAATATTGCCTTCCAATGGTAAAATTGTATAATTTAATTATTTGCCCCTATTTCTCCTCTCCTCTTTACCTGGGATATACCTCTTAAGAAATAGCAGTAATATCAACAGTTACATAATATCAGTGAAGCATTCTGAGTCAATCAAGTGGCATAGGAAATCAAAATGGTGTCTATGTAATATTAATATTAAATTTAATAACTATTTAAATATTTATAAATTATCTAGCATTTTATATTTGCAAAATGCTTCACAACCACTTTTTACTAATTATTAGATACCACTTATCCCTTGGCACTCAAGTTTCCAGTTGTAGTAGTGCTGATTATTTTTTTTCGTTAATCTTAAAGAAACATTTGTGTTTATCAAGCATTTTTCTAAGTTCTCATAACCAAAGTATTGGATCACATGGAAAAAAAATCACAACAGAGATAGACATTATTTTTGCAGCATCTCCTACAATCATTTTAGAGTTCAGAAAAGTGAAATGATACATCCAAGTTCACAGAGCTGTCCTATTAATGGCTGGGCATATAGAAGTCCTGGATTACTGAATCCCTGAGGTTTCGTTCCTGAGTATATGGAAACCAGAAAACTAGCTGTGCTAACTAGATTAGTTAGAACTGTAATTTGGTGACCAAATCTGAGTGATGTGCTTACATTTTCCCAGAGTTACATACTCTGTGTGACTAGAGTAGTACCTAGAACTGCTGAAGTTCAGATTCATCTAAAGTATGAAGGGTTTCATACTAAATGCATTTCCCAATATAGGTTGTGATGCCTTAAAATCAGTATCATTCATGACTTTTCCCCCTACTATCTGTGATCTCAAATGCCTTTGTTCATGCTCTGTTAGATTATGTACTACATGACAGAAGTCTGCTTCATGTTCCTCTCTATAGTTACTGACTTCTGAGCACAATAACAGCGGCCCATACAAGAAGGATATCAAGTTATTTCCAAAGTGACCCCAAAGAAGTGCAGTCACAATCTTGGAAGGTTGATATCTGCCTTTGCACTTGGTTACTCTAGAAAATATCATAAATTGAAGTAAGAGGAAAAAAGTCATGAGAAGTTATCTATAAGTGAATAAAATAATAAAAATTAAAAGGCAAGACTAGAATAAGACTTTAAGGTTTGTTGACGCAATAATATCCATGAGCATTTTTTTTTCTGCTCCATAAGACCACCCAACAATCTGACCAGACTCTCCTATGACTAAAATCACATTTTTCAATTTATTCTTGTAAAATATTTAGGTCACGTCCACTCTCCATCTTGGATGTAAGAAATCAGAGGCCCCTGAGTAATTTTCACAGAATCAAATGGCATGTTACTTGTGGGGTGGAAGCCAGGATTATTGACCTTTAATTTGAACTCAGATAACCTTAACTCCCATGGTAGCAAAGGGAATGAAAAGTCCAGATGGAGACAATCAGTTTTATAAATACATCCTGGTGTTTCTGTGCTGATGTACTATTGCTGCTAATGATGATGGTGATGAGAAGATACTTTAATTTAAAAAAAAAACAAAAACAGTTAAAAAACTATTTATTGGGTGCTTTCATAATGGTAGGCACTTTACTGATCCCTTATAAGAACCCTATGAAGTGGGTTTTATATCCCCAATTTACAGGAGATTGGTCTATCTAACTTAGGCTATTAATATGAAAGAGTTCTGAAGTGCTAGGAATAAAGAAACAAACATTCACAATTGAGCTTTCATCTAACTGTTGCCCAGGCTAAGGTAGCATTAAAAGTGCCGGCACTGTTGGCAACAAATCCACTAGGCTTCTTCTCAAACTGCGGTCTTTAGACTAGTTGCATTAGAATTATCTGGGGGAACTTGGAACAAGCAGATTCTAAAATTCTACCAGATTTACTAAAGCAGAAGCTCTAAGATAACACCTAAGAATCTGCATTTTTTGCAAGTTTCCTGTGTAATTCATATGCAAGCTGAAATTTGAGAACAATTGGCTTGTACGAAAGTGGGAATGAAATTGTGAAACCCTGAATAGCTGTTGTACAAAGAGGGAATTTAATATTACTTCAAAGAAAGCATTATAACTTCTGTCGCTGGGGCAATAGAAGAAGGTTCTTTTTAATATCAGGTTCAATCTAAAAGACTTATTTCCAGTCCATAGCTTACTCCCATTGCAGCATCAGTGTTCAAGAGAAAAAAGAAATACAGTGGAAGAGTTATAGCTATATAGAGAGAATAGAGAGTTGACAGGGAGTAACCATTTCTATTTGTATAGTTTGCAACTTTCTGAGTGTTATCACATATATTAATCTTTTATGAAGGGAACTGACATTTGATAGTTTGATGTGTAAAGGTGCTTTATTTCCCCCTTACTATCATAGGAAAGTCCTGGATAGAGACCATGGATTTTCCAATAGCTATAGCCCAGGAAAAGAAATAGAACATTCCCAGTACCTCAGAAGCCCTCACCTCACACCTAAAGTGGCTCTTCCCAATCAGTTCCCTTTCCTCCTCCCGACCACAGGTAACTACAATCCTGCCTGCCATGGTAACTATTTTTTTTTTTGGTCATTTTATTTTTTAGAAATATTTTATTTATTTATTTATTTATTTATTTATTTATTTATTTATTTATGTTATTAAATTTATTGGGGTGACATGGGTTAGTAAAATTATATATTTCAAGAGTACAATTCTATAATACATTATCTGTGTATTGCATTCTGTGTTTACCACTTAGTTCCCTTTCCATCATATATTTGACCCCCTTTACCTTCTACCATCCCCCCTCCCTCCTTACCCTCTGGTAACCACTAAACTGTTGTCTGTGTCTATGAGGTTTTGCTTGTTTGTTTGTCTTGTTTATTTGTTGCTTTCAGTTTTATATCCCACATAACTGAAAGCAGGATCCTTCTCACCACACACAAAAGTTTAGTTTTTCTGAATTTTAAATTTTGCACAAATGGAATCATAAATATATATTTTGTGTCTGATTTTTTAAACTCAATATTAAGTTTTTGAAATATATCCATATTGTTTTATGAAGCTATAATTGATTTATTTTTATTATTTTATAGTATTTCATTATTTGAACATACAACAATTTATTTCTCAGTTCTACTCTTGATAGACATTTTCTTTCTGTACTTTTTCATATGTTTATTTGCTGTTTAGATATCCTCTTTTGTGAAGTACCTACTAAAATTGAAAGAAAAAAAAAAAACACCTCAATTTTCCCCCACACTTTGTCTGTAAAATACTTGTGATCCATATTCAGGTGGTTGGCTCCTGTTCCTATTCATCAGGTAAGGGGCTCTGTGTAGACAGTGCTAGTAATCTAAGATGTCACTTTAAAAATTCCTGCAACTAGTGGATCAAAAAAAAGTTCAATGAATAAAAAATTCCATGGCCAATATCCTTAGGAAACATTATGTAAAATACTCACTTCTTAGATATTCAAAATGAGCATTTATAATAATAAAAGTTCTAAAGAGCAATGTAGAAAAGGAAAATAGTCAACATTATTTAATCCAACTTTTCAGAAACATATTTAAATTTAGAATATCTGATACCATCTAATGCAACAACTGTTCTATGACCACATTTTAGAAAATCTGTTTTAGAAGAGTTTCCTCTTGTTGGATTTTAACATTATAGGTCAGCAAGTGAAGAATCACGATAAAAAACTTCAAAGAGGATATAATTATCTCAGATAAAGACTAGCAAAGGATTGAAAATGCAAAAGTGTTTCATTTAGATTGGTTTTCTGTAGTTTCTCTAAATATTTGAGTAATTAAAAAACTAATAACTGATACTAAAGAGTACTATAGAAATGATTATAAAAGTCAGATTCACACATCAGAAAGTGGACAAATGCAATTATATTTCCAAAATCTATTAATGGCTCAATTATTTCATAGATCAGACAATTAGATGGTTGTTCATTAATGATAATTTGTGTGTACATGTGTGCATGTGCATGTGCCTGTGTGTGTGTTGTATGTGTATGTGTGATGGAAAAAAATCACAGCTTTTTAGTGTTTAAAGGCAATGACTTAGGATCAAGTAGAGTTGAGTGTACGTTTTGTTTTAACATTTTTTGTTGTTGTTGAATTTTCAGTTTGGATATGTACAGTGATTTGGCTTTTCCAAATTTCTCACTAGTAAATAGCATTTCCTGAAGTGCAAAAGTTAACACTCAACTCAAAAATCCTCAGCTTTTTCTTTACGCTTAAGAAAAAAGAGTTTAGAAAGATTAATTACCTAGAAATAGTGTTATTAAAGAAAGCTGTCAATAAAACGGACACAGAACTTTTCTTTATAATCACTAATTTGCTTCTATTATGGAGAAATTTACCATTTATGAATAAAATACTTTTACTGTTAGATTATTTGTTGCTATTTTTATATAACAGCAAAATTAAATGGGCCACTAAATTTACCATCACCTCATAGCTTCTATATCCCTAAAATATATTTACTATGCCCCAATAATGCATCTGTGCAAATTACACACACTGATTGGCCCCTGATATAGAAAACTGACTGGAGATCACACTCACTTACCTCTTTTAGCCTCAAGCCTCTTGGCTTTCTTTGCTTGTTACTTGGGACAATGGTTAGTTATTGTGAGAATGCAGCTGTAATTGGGAAAAGCACTAAATTTGAGGGAAGTGAGAATTTGTAAGCAGCCTAGTGAGTCTGGGAAATTTTCCAACTCTATAATGCTACACCAAAGTACAGAAGCAAATTGAATCTTACCAGGTGACATCAAACCAAATTTATACATGGAGTCTCACTGACAATATCCTTCTTAAGAAACTAATTGTAATAAAACATTTTTCCCCCCCAAAATGAATGAAAGTTTACATTCATTTTGAAATTCCTTCTATTTAAATTCCTTACCTTTTTACAGAAAATTATAACAAAATCATAAGTCCATATTATTATTAAGAGAATAACTTTTGTGATATAAATATTCCACAACCATCTGGAAAAATAAATGCAAAATTAGAAAGTGTAACTAAACTGAATGTTGATAATGATGTTAGTTACTAAAATTGCTGAGCCTGTGCTCTCAGATTGCAAAATTTAAGTGTTTTCCTTGTTAAAATGGGGATATTTTAAATTTTCGAGGCTAGGATTATGATTAAGAGTTAATCACAAACTCATCATCAGTACTTTCCAATCTACTGTTGGATTTTTAATTTATGCAAGATGGTTTTAGGTATTTTATTTCTAGCTATATAGAAAATTAAACTGAGCAATTCTCTACTTCATGTATCAAGGATATTTGTTTCTTCTAGACAAAATATTTGTGAAAATTATTTTTCTCTAAAAATATTTTGCATTAAGACTTGCTATACTTTTTGGGGTATGAATCATATTTGCTCTTCCTCCTTCTCCTGAAGCAGGGCCTCGTTGGGACTCCCATAGTAGAGGCCTCACTGCATCCCTGGCCTCACATTTCCTTGACTTATATAACTTAGTAAAAGATCATCCCCCTGCAGCTTGGGCTCAGAATGTCCCTTATCCCAGTTTCCTGCTTTAGAAAATTACCCTGAAACTTATGATTAATACCCTTATGCTTATTGATCACAATGTCTATGGTCTAGCATTCTTCCCAGGCTATTCCTATAATTATTCCTAGGTTGCTGATGCCCCCAGGGAACCATGCAGACCCCTGAACTGTCATGTAGCCTCTGGAGGAATGCCCAGATTTTCCCTCAAATACCCTAAGCTGGTCTGAGACTGTTAAGGCAGTTTTTGTTTTTTTGTTTTTAATTAGTTTCAGGTGTATAAGACAATGTACTGCTTAGATATTTACACCCCTCACAAAGTGATAACTCCCCCGATCAACTACCCCTCTGACATCGTATACAGCTGTTACAATTCTATTGACTCTATTCCTTCTGCTGTCCTCCACATCCTGTGACTATGTATGTGTATATATCAACCATATGTTATAGTTGACATTCAGTATTATTCAGCTTCAGCTTCAGGTGGACACTGCAGTGGTCAGGCACCTAAGGCAGTTTTTGAAGGTGTTAACCTGCTGCCTTCTCAGACCACCAGTGCTCTGACAATAGCACTTATTCTAAATAGCCCACCTCCTACATATGTCGGTCTATTGGCTGAGCGGCACAGGCAGTAGGAGCCCTGGATTCAGTTGCCCTTCGGTTTCACTCCTTCTTCAAGCAATTTGCTCCCTTTCTTTCTTTCTGTAGTATATTTTTATATAATTATTTCCTGTAATCCCCTTCAGGTAATTAATTGGAATTTTTAGCTTTTTATTATTTTCAATATAAAACCCTAGTTTTCCTATATATTTAGTATTTTTCTCTTCTTCCTCCTTTCATCTTCTTATAATTATGTAGCCTTTTGCCTATATAACCCAATACTAACTTCTCTATGCTCTGTTGTATTTACACAACTAATTTTAACTTGTCTTGAACTCATTACACTCCCTGATATTCCTCCTATTTGATCAATCCATCAAAATGTGCTTATTGAATATTGACAATAAATGTAAAATGTTTATAAGAGATAATTCCTGCTATAACCTTGCTTAGTGAGATAAGAAAAAATGCACACTAAATAATTAAAGAGTATCAATTAATTAAGCACTAAATTATAGTGGAAATTTCCAGAGAGTCTCAATGTTTGTTGTACCAACAGAGCTTTTCTGGAAAAGTTGTTTAAAAGTGATTTTTTTATGTCTGCAGTGCATCACTCTTTATGTCATGCATTACCTTGGCTACCCTGGGCTACAACTGATTGTGCTAGAAACCTCTACCTTAGCCAAAGGCTACAGACTGAAATGAAACACCTATGGAAGGCCAGCAGGTTGTGAGGGGGCCTGGCATGAACTGTGCCCTATCGAACATTCTATATGGAATTCTATATTGAACAGAATCAGCTTCATCCTTTTGTGACATTTGGATACAAAATATATAGGGATATTTTGGAAGTTATAATAGCAGTAAAAGATAAACAGAATGAAAAGATTAGTTGTCTGGGAAGGAAAGCAGAGTTCGCCACCCTAAAATATTCATTTTGGGATATTGATTATTTTAAGCTGGTTATTTTTAAGAAACAAAAAAATCTTTGACCTTCCCCCTAACTGCCTAAAAGGAATCTAGATAGAGGACCTGCTCCAGGAAGGGAGATATCATCACAGATAATTATAGTTTAATATAAACTAGTGTGATAGAGAAGAACCTGGGAAGGCCCATTGCATAAAAGTCCTCTTTGAGTCCCATAGTGAAAGATGGCCTAGCAAACATTTCTTTACAAAACATTTGCTTTCCCATCTCCATGTGAATTGCCTTCCTGCCCTTTGGAGTCCCCTACCCCTTTTCCTTAGCTCCACAATGGCCTACAAAACCTCAACTGCCCAATGCCTCCCTGGATCTCCTATCTTATGGCACCCTTGCATCCACATCGTAATAAACTTTGGACATTTTCTCATGTTAATCCTATCTCATGTTAATTTGATTATTAGTCAGCTAGAAAAACTTAGAAGGTGGGAGGAAATTTATTTTTGTGTGTGTGTATGCCCCCATACCAAGAAGGTAAAATTACTAGAGAGTAGTTTTGGCAGATGATAACCTGAAAACACTCCTGATGCAAGCAATTAAAAATGGTAAATAAACATACAGATATCTCTTTAAACTGAAAACAAAACAGATACCTAGGACCTAATAGGCAAAAAATAATCTGGAAGCTAGAGAGGAATGGAAATTCTGGTGCTGGTATCTGTTTTGGGAATCCAGAGGGTCAGATTTTAATCCTCATAGGAATGAATGGAAGATCAGACCTTAGGCCCAGGCAAGGCAGGGAGTTGGAACTGAAACCTAGACATAAAGATTGGGCACTTAAATGGTTGAGGAAGGAAGAACCAGAAAGAATCGGTGCATAAGCACAGAGGTTAAAAAGATGCCAGTGTTTCTTGGTCTGAGCTCTGGGTGGACAATTATAGTCTACTTTGAGAATTTTTAAACTTTGGATTTCAAATTTGCATTAGCTACATGGTTAGATACCTTCCAAACTGATATACCAGCTTAAAACTTGGATCCAGGGTAGTGATAATTCTAGAGTGCCTTACAGAAATAAATGCAATATCTCTGGAGTATCTCCATTATTCCAAGGAATCAAGTTCACAATCCAAAATATAAAAACAATCAAACAAACAAAAAAACTGAAGAAATTACCTACCTTTAGTGACAAAGAGGCCATGCAAAGAACTATAAACATGGAAAATATGAAAACAAGAGTAAGAGTAAGAAGTTTAATTAAGAATGTCAGAAGGAGAAACTAGAGAAAATTGGGAGAAGACATTGGAATAGATAATGGCCAGAAAATTTTTATACCTGTTGGAAAAATATGAATCCTCAGATCCAGAAAGCATTCATATCTTAGGTATTGTAAATATTGTCCCCACTTCATAGAGAAATTGCAGAATCCCAAAAAGAGAATAAGAAGAGCTTATAAAATAAATGATATGGTACTTTAAAAAGGTGGCAATATTTGTACCCTAGATTTCTTATCACAGTAATATATGCCAGAAGGACAATGGAACATCGTCCAATCTGGAGAGAAAATTGCTATAACTGATATAGCTTGAATTATACACTTAGAGTATTATCATTCTTTAATGAGAAAAAAAATAAAGACATTTTCAGACAGGCAAAGACTATTACTATCAATAGATCTTAATAACGGAATCACTAAAGAATGAATTTTTGGTACAAAAAAATTAAAATAGAAGTATGAAATGAATGTAAAGGATAAGTAAGAGTGTTTAGAGCTATGTGCATAAACATGAACACAATTTTATGTAAAACAAATAATATTATCACCAAAAATAATAGTAGATATTAATAACAATACCTAATTTAATGTGTATAAAACTAAGATAGCAATAACATAGTCTATGGGATCGAAGTTATCAGAATGTATATTAATTTCACTTAAAACTACCTGTCCCAGACCATCTCACTCAACACTCCTAGACCTCTCTCAGTCTTTCTGGTCTCAGGATTTATGTTCTCCTTTGTAATTTGGAAAATGGTGCCATTCCAACATTTTACCTTTCATATATACCTTAACCTGCACTCTCCCTTCAGGTACATTGTTCCCTTGACTAAACAGTCTGCATGGTCCCAGCTGGCCCCTCACGATTCTATGTCTTAAAGCCCCTTTTCTTAAAGGGCAGCTCTCTATCAAATTGGTGCAAACTCAATGGGCAGATTTTAGACACTACAGAATGCTCAAGTTCTTGGCTTAAAGTTTGCAAATACTAAAAGGTAAAGGTGTATATACTCATAGATGTTCGTCTATAAACGTTAAATTCCACTGCTGTTGTATTTATAGAAATATTCTCTTTTTTTTTTTTTTTTTTTTTTTTTTGGCAAGATCAAGGACAGTTTCCTAGAACTTTATGGTAGGAAATAGAAGTATCTGAATGAAACGCTCCCTTTCTCTGGTGTATAGATGGTTGTTTATTCTTGCCCTTTTCCACCCGCATCCCAGTCACATCTCTAAAATGAGCTTATGGGGAAATTAGAGTTTTCAGGTCATCAGAAAAGAATTTTGGAGTACAATTTGGGCTCCTAGTCATAGCCCCTGTTTGTTTCCACTCCCTTGGGCCTCTTGAGTAAGGCCTTAAAGAAGAAAGACCCTGGAGATTGCCTATCCCAACATAGTTGGTGTATGAAGCAACAAGAACTATAACACTTTAAAATAAATTGCATTAACCTTTTCACTGTGTTAACTGATTTCAAGTTTGTTCTCCAAAATGTGTCAAAAATCCACAGAAAATAATTACAGTATTTATATTTTTAAATAAATGCAGTTAAGGTGCTATATTTTATTAAAATAAATTATTACTTTAAATTATAAAAATTTCCTATTGTTATTCATTCTTGAAAAACGCAAAACTATAGAAAAATGTACATCTATTTTCCTAAACTTCCCTTCTGGAACACTGATCTCATGGGGTAAAGTTGAACGCCACAGTCAGCAGCATGGAAATATCATTCGACTATAGAGGAACATCGCAGCAAAAATGTTAAATCAGATAACAAATGAGACTTGAAGGCAAAAAAAAAAATCTTTATTAAAGCAGAAGAGACTTTTTGTACGTCCTCTAATTTTAACTTTGTGCTTAAAAGATAGATCCATGTAGTTTTATTATTATTATAACTATTATTTGCATATGGGAGGACACTTATATTACAATTATTTGGGGAACGGGAATCAGAACAGCAGCCTAGATATTCTAAGTGGGATATCAATGGAGTAAAAACAAAAATGGAAAGGACAGAGACTACTTTCTACCAGATAGATCTGAGATAATTTTTGAAGACATCTGAACTGAAAAATAAAAAATGAGTACAATTCTAACATGAGTTAAGTTAAAAAGATAGATAAACATAGGGCATTTTTATAAAATATTTGCCAATTCCTTATGACAATAGGAGTTTAAGGTACTGACTCAAAACTTTGAAGTGCTTAGTGCTTCCTTTGAAGTGCTGCTCCCCATGTGCCCTATAACATCTCATTGTTTGTCCAGCCATACAGCAGCAGATAACTTACTGCTATCCCTTTGGGACTCTGGTTTATTACATATATTTCCAGTATCTTCTTGGTGTGGGTCTGTCATGCAGGGTGGCATGCGGGGTCTCTAGTCCCACTCCCCACATAAGAACGCAGGATATGATGAGGCCAAAAAGGAACACCCACGGAGCCATAGATAGGGGAGTCATACCACTATCTTCTTGCTGGCAGCTGGGTTGGAGACACAGGAAGCAGGAGCCACACGACCCACAGCCTGACGTCCGCTTCTCTGCCAACCAACCTCACTTGCTAACTGTAATCCACCAGCTGATATTCTGCCTGCCAATCAACCAACTGACCAATCAACCAACCAACTCAGCCATGGCAGTTGTATCAGTGGCTAATTGGCTATCTGGTTACAGCTGATGGCCAACCAATGACAGCTGACGGCCATGTACTACCCGAGCCAGCACCTTTCCATGTGAGGCTGAGAGCCTGGAAACTGCTCTCTGGGACTCTGTCCCCACAGGGTCCTTGATGTCAAATGACAGACATGGACATTGTAATGAAGGCAGTATTATAAAGGACCAATGCTACTCTACGAGGGAAATATGAAGCAGAGGAGAGGTAGTACTAGAATCAGTGTGATAAATGAGCAATTAAGCCATTTACTGCTGGGTGTTTTTGATTCTGTGATAGCCAATGAAATTGATCTGTAATTGCTCCTATTTTGTTCTTTTTTATCAGTTGCTATATATATATTTTTTATTCACAGTGCAGCTATCATTAACGATAGTTACGCTCATACTGGGAGGGTGAGTCTCAAGTGCAATAAGGTGAAACTGGGAAAAGGATTCAGAGATGCACATTTTCCTAAAATACCTTCTCCTTCTGTTGCTGCAGCCCTTGCCAGTTGTGGTAGGCTGTATAATGGTCCTAATGTCCAGAACTTGTGAATGTTACCTCATATAGGACATTATAGATGTGACTAAGTTAAGAACCTTAAGATGAGATTATCCTAGATTATCTAGGTGGGCCCTAAATAAGAGTGAGGCAGAGGGAGATTTGACACTGAAGCAAGATGTTATTTGAGGATTATGAACAATGAAATTTAGGAATACAGGTCTAGAAGGTGGAAAGGGCAAGGAGAAGGTTTCTCCCAGAGCTCCTGGGAGGAGCATAGCCCTATCAACACTTAGATTTTGGTCCAGTGAAACTTATTACAGACTTCTGAGTTCCAGAACAGTAAGAGAATAAATGTGTGTTGTTTTAAGCCGCTAAATTTGTGATAATTTGTTGCAACCACAGGAAACTAATACTCCAGTCAAGAATTTACTGAACAACACATTTGTTCAAAAACTATTTTCATCATTATAGTAGAATAGGAAGAAACATAAAAACAGGTCTCTGCTCATAAAAACAGGTCTCTGCTCTTAAAGACTGCCTTTACAAACTAATTAGTCAACAACACTAGCAGAATATTACTATTTTAAGCTAGAATGTGCACTAAATATCACTAACCATGCTACGAAATAAAACAAAACAAAACAAAGAAATACTACATGATTGGACATCAGAAGTTGCTTCAAGGAGAAAACAGACTGGTTCTCAGAGGTAGAGGCAGGGTCTAGAAGATGGAATAAATGAAGAACAGTCCGAATACTGGTATGACCATGGTAGATGTGAGGGTGTAGTGCTAAATGAGATTAATTAGAGAAAATGGAAGAATTACTGTGTTAGAGCCAAGGAAGGAACATGGCATTTGATACAGTGTGTAAAAATAGTAATTTGTTGTATGTTTCTCTTAAGTAGGAATAATTGCATATAAGCTATTCCATAGCTACTTGGGGTTCAGGTTTAGGGTAAAGGGTAGGCTCCTTTAAAAATTCTTCCCAATGATCTTGCTTCCTTGTGTTCACCCCTTGCACACCCCCTTGTATTCCCCTCCTCTGACATATGGGCTGGACTTAGTGACTTGCTTCTAGTGAACAGAATATGGTAAAAGTAATAGGAGGTTACTTCTGAGGTTAAGTTATAGAAATTATAAATGACTGTGACTTTGTCTTGTTTGTGCCTTCTCTCTTTCTTGCTCTCACTTTGATGAAGCCAGGTGTCCTGTTGGGAGCTGTCCTATCAAGATGCTTATGTGGCAAGGTCAATAGTCAACACTGAACTGAAGTCCTTGGTTCAACAACCATCAAGGAGCTGAATTCTGACAGCCACATGTGTAAGACTGGAAGTGACTTACCCCTAGTGAAGGACTGAAATGAATGCATCAAGGTTGCACTGTTGTGAGAGACCATGAGCCAGAGGCACCTAGCTAAGTCAAGCCCTGTTCGTGATTCACAGACATTGTGAAAACATAAGTGTTTACCATTTTCAGCTATGCAGTTTTAGGGTTACTTTGTTACACAGTGAGATATAACTAATACAGAGTAAATCACGGTTTTACTACTTTCTCTTTAGTCTCTCCATCATGCCAACTAAGGTTGAGACCCCTTATGTATGGAATAGTCAATGTCTCCACAAGGAAAATTCACCCATCCACACTGTAATTTGCATGGCAAGGAATAAGGCAGATAGGGTTGGTAGAAGCATAGCATAGAACTATAACGTGGGACAATAAGTTGACCAATTTTCCACAGTGGAATAACTCTAATTATCCTCTCTGTATTCCTCATATTTGGTTAATATTTAAAACCCTGTATATAGTGGACATTTTTGTTTCTTTGTTTTCTTGTTTGTTTTTCTAATTTTCATTTTTGACTGCCAAAAATAAGAGACACTGATGTATTTCTTTGAAGTGATTAAGATTTTTATTATCAATACAGCCTGAAGTTTTTGAATAATAATAAAATGTAGCTTTAAAAGAAATAGTAATTAACAAAATTAAGCAAATAAAGTTTGCTTAAGATAAAGTATAATTAAGATAAAAAATGCTTAACAATTTGTACTTCCTAATCCTTTCATCTTCTCACCTATCCCCCACAACTCCTTTCTCATCTAGCAATCATCAGTTTGTTCTCTGTATCTATCAGTCTATTTCTGTTTTGTTTCTTCGTTTATTCTGTACTTTAGATTCCATATATAAGTGAGATCATATAATATTTGTCTCTCTCAGTCTGATTTATTTCACTTAGCATAATATACTGTAGGTCCATCCATGTTATTGCAAATGGTAAGATTTCATTCTTTTTTATGGCCAAGTAATATTCCATTGTTATATACCGGGAGTGCCAAAAACGAATACAAATGGCACTTGGGCCAACGTTGCTCAGGCAGTAGTTCGCCGTCATCAGAAGTGTCTGGACTCTGATGGTAACCACTTTGAGCACCTCTTGTAAATTGCAAAAGTGAAACATGACTTGTATTCATCTTCTGTTATTGGTATATGTTGAATATTATAATTTTAATATAGCTTTCCTTTCTTAAAATGTGCATACATTTTTTTGGCACTCTCTATATGTACCACTTCTTCATCCAATCATCTATTGATGGACACAGATTGCTTCCATATCTTGACTATTGTAAATAATGCTGCAATGAACATAGGAGTACAGATATCTTTTTGAATTAATGTTTTGGATATTTTCAGATAAATACCCAGAAGTGGAATTTCTGGGTCATAAGGTAGTTCTATTTTTAATTTTTTTGAGGGACCGCCATACTGGTTTTCATAGTGGCTGCACCAATTTGTAATATTACCAACAGTGCAAAAGGGTTCCCTTTTCTCTACATCCTTGCCAACACTTGTTGTTTTTCGATTTATTGGTGAAGGCTATTATGACAAGTATGAGGTAATACCTCATTGTGGTTTTAATTTGAATTTCTCTGACGATTAGTGATGTTGAGCATCTTTTCGTATGTTGATTGGCCATCTGTATGTCCTCTTTGCAGAAATGTCTCTTCCAGCTCCTGCCCTTTTTTAAATTGTACAAGGTGTGATAAAAAAATACGGTGAATGTCTAAATTTAAAAAAAAAAAATTATTACAGTAAAAGACACATTGCCATTAATCCCTCACAAAATGCTCACCCTTTCTTCGAACACACTTATCCCATCATTCTTGCCAAGTTCTGAAACAGTTCTGGAAGTCCTTTTTTGGTGAGTGTCTAGTTGCGCTATTGTGGCTGCCTTGATGTCCTGAATCGATTCAAAACTTTTACCTTTCATCGTCATTTTGATTTTGGGGAAGAGCCAGAAGTCTCCCAGTGCCAGATCTGGTGAATAAGGTGGATGAGGACTTACCATAATGTTTCTATTGATGAAATTGCTGAACCAGAAGCGATGTATGATACGGAGCCTTTCCATTGTGATCAACAAATAGGATGAATGCGGCTGCCAAGTGCCATCCAATGGAAAGGTAGGGATCTTCAATATAGGAAGTGGCATGTTGAACCTTAGTAACAGCATGTGACAAGTTTCAATTTGTTTGGTGCATTCAGTCATTCAGGTGTGAGCTGTGGTTGAGGGAAGGTGTGTTTTAAAATTTGCCCTAAATCATCCTCCATCATGACGACTTTCTGTGTCACACATCAGTACTGGTATACGGCAATTTCTGTCAAATAAAAACATTATGGTGTGTCCTCATCCACCTTATTCACTGGATCTGGCACTGTGAGACTTCTGGCTCTTCCCCAAATTCAAAATATTTCAGGACATCGAGGCAGCCACAAAAGGAAACTAAACACATCCATGAAAGAGGACTTCCAAAACTGCTTCAGAAAGTGGCAAGAACGCAAGATGGGATAACTGTGTTTGAAAGTGAGGGGAGTATTTTGAGGGGGATTAATAGCAATGTGTCTTTTACTGTAATAATTTATTTTTTAATTTAAACATTCACCATGTTGATTGATCTCACCTCACATTGTTAGTTTTTTTTGGTATTAAATTGTATTAGTTCTTTATAAATGTTGGATGCTAACCTCTTATCAGATATATCATTGGCAAATATTTTCTGACATTCAGTAGGTTGTATTTTCATTTTATTGACTTTTTTTTTTTTTTTTTTTTGCTGTGCAAAAACTTTTCCCATTTATTTATTTTTATTTTTTGTTTCCTTTTTCCCAAGGAGATATATCAGAAAAAATATTACTAAGCAATGTCAGAGAGTTTACTGCCTATATTTTCTTCTAGCAGTTTTATGGTTTGGGGGGTCTTCTATATAAGTCTTTAATCTATTTTGAGTTTGTTCTTTTATATGGTGTAACAAGGTGGTCCAGTTTCATTATTTTTGTATATATCTGTCCAGTGTTTCAAACAGCATTTATTGAAGAGATTTATTCCCTATTCTATAATCTTGCCTCCTTTTCCAGATATTTACTGATCATATAGGTATGGGTTTGTTTGTGGGCTCTCTACCCCGTTCCATTAATCTATGTGTCTGGGTTTTTTGTGCCATAACATGCTGTTTTGATTAATATAGACTTGTAGTGTAGTTTGATATCAGGTATTGTGACACCTCTAACTTTGTTCTTTCTCAAGATTGCTTTGGCTATTCAGGGTCTTTTTTCATTCCATATACATTCTAAGATTTTTTTTTTCTAGTTCTGTGAAAACTGCCATTGGTGTTTTGATAGTGATTGTGTTGAATCTGTGGGTTGTTTTGAGTAGTACAGACATTTTAATGATGTTAATTCTTACTATCCATGAGCACGGTATTTGCTTCCATTTATTTATATCTTCTTCAGTTTCCTTCTTCAATGTCTTATAATTTTCTCAGTACAAGTCTTTTACCTCTTTGGTTAAATTTATTTCTAGTTATTTTATTGTTTTTGATGCAACTGTTTTCTTAAGTTCTCATTCTGATAATCCGTTATTGTTTAGAAATGCAACAAATTTCTGAGTATTAATTTTGTATCCTGCTACTTTACTGAATTCATTTATCAGTTCTTATAGTTGTGTGTGTGTGTGTGTGTGTAATACTTAGGGTTCTCTATGTATAGTATCGTGTCATCTGCAAATAATGACAGTTTTGCTTCTTTCCAATTTATATGCCTTTTATTTCTTTTTCTTGTCTGATTGCTGTGGCTAGGGGTCCAATAATATATTGAATAAAAGTGGTGAAAGTGGACATCCTTGTCTTGTTCCTGATATTATGGAGATTGCTTTCAGTTTTTCACCATTGAGTATGTTAGCTGTGGGTTTGTCATATATGGCTTTTTTTATGTTGAGTATGTTCCCTCTATTCCCACTTTGCTGAGAGTTTTTGTCATAAATGGATTCTTGATTTTGTCAATTCTTTTCTACATTTATTGATATGATCATATGATTTTTATCTTTCATTTTGTTTACTGGTGTATTGTGTTAATTGATTTGTGGATATTGAACCAAACTTGCATCCCAGGAATAAATAAATACTACTTGATCATGATGTATGAGCTTTTCAATGTATTGCTGAATTCGGTTTGCTAATATTTTGTTGATGGTTTTTGCATCTATGTTTATCAGGAATATCAGCCTGTAATTTATTTATTTTTGTATTGTCTTTCTCTGGGTCTCGAATCAGGGTAATGCTCGCCTTGTAAAATGAGGTTGGGAGATATCTATCCTCTTGGATTCTTTAGAATAGCTTGAACAGGATAAGGGTTAACTTCTCTTTGAATGTTTGGTAAGATTCACACATGAAGCCATCAGGTCCAGGACTTCTGTTTGTTGGGAGTTTTTTTATTATTGATTTGATTTCATTGTTAGTAATTAGTTCAGATTTTCTGTTTCTTCTTGATTCAGTCTTAGAAGATTATATGTTTCTAGGAATTATCCCATCTCTTCCAGATTGTTGAATTTGTTGGCATATAATTGTTCATAGTATTATCTTATAACCCTTTGTATTTCTGCATTGTCAGTTGTTCTCATTCATTTCTGATTTTATTTATTTGGGTCCTCTCTTATTTTCTTGATGAGTCTGATTAAAAGTTTATCAATTTTGTTTATCTTTTCAAAGAACCAGCTCTTGGTTTCATTGATCTTTTGTATTGTTTTTTCAAACTCTCTTTTGTTTATTCAGTCCTGATATTTATTATTTCCTTCCTTTTACTCACTTTGAACTTTGTTGTTTTATCTCTAGTTTCTTTAGGTGTAGGGTTAGATTGTTTGTTTGAGATTTTTCTTATTTCTTAAAGTAGGCCTGTATTACTATGAATTTCAGTTTTTTTCTTGTAATTGATTTCTAGTTTCATACCATTGTGGTTGGAAGAGAAGTTTGGTATGATTACAATCTTTTTAAATTTATTGAGACTTGTTTTGTGGCCTATCATGTGGTCTATCTTGGAAAGAGTTCCATGAGCACTTGAAAAAAATGTGTATTTTGCTGCTTTGAGGTGAAATACTCTAAAAATATCAATTAAACTTATCTGGGTAAATATGTCATTTAAAGTTGCTGTTTCTGTATTAATTTTCTATCTGGATGATGTATCCGTTGATGCCAATGGGGTGTTCAAGTCTGCTAATATAACCGTACTACTGTTAATCTCTCCCTTTATGTCAATTAATATTTCTTTTATGTATTTAGGTTCTTTTATATTGAGTGCCTAAATGTTTACAAGGGTTTTATTTTCTAGTTGGATTGATCTATTTATAATTATGAAATGTCCTTTTTTGTCTCTTATAATCTTTGTTTTAAATTCTATTTAGTCTGATATAAATATTGCTATCCCAACTTTTTTGTTAGTTTCCATTTGCATGAAATATCTTTTTTCCCTCCCTTTATTTTCAGTCTATGTGTGTCTTTCAATCTGAAGTGGGTCTCTTCTAGACAGCACGTGCATGGGTCTTGTTTTCTTATCCATATATGTCCTTTGATTGGAGCATATAATGCATTCAGATTTAGAGTGATTATTGATAGTTACATAGCTATTGGCATTTTATTATTTATATTTATGTACCCCCCTCCCTCCTTCTTTGTAAAGAAGTCCTTTAACATTTCTTGTAATGCTGGTTTGGTAGTAATGAATTTCTGTAGCTTTTTGTTGCCTAGGGAACTCTGTAAATCTCCTTCAATTTTAAACGAAAGCCTTCCTGGGTAGAGTAATATTGGTTGTAGGTCCATGCTTTCCATCACTTTGAATATTTCCTGCCAATCCTTTCTGTCCTGCAAAGTTTCTGTTGAGAAATCTGCTGACAATCTTAGGAGAGCTTCCTTGTAGATAACTGCTTTTCTCTTGCAAATTTTAAGATTATCTTTTTGACTTTAACCTTTGCCATTTTAATTGTGATGTGTCTTGGTGTGGGTCTCTTTGGATTCATTTTGTTGGGGACTCTGTGATTCCTGGACTTGTATGACTTTTTTTTTTTTTTTTTTTTTGCCATGTTAAGGAAGTTTTTAGTTATTTCTTCTTCAAAGCGTTCCTCAATCCCTTGCTTTCTCTCTCCTCCTTGTTGTACCCCTATGATGCAAATGTTAAGCTTTCCATTGTTCCAGAGGCCCCTTAAACTATAGTTATTATTTTGGATATATATATATTTTTTCTCTTTCAATTGGGTGTTTTCTGCTACCTTGTCTTCTAAATCACTTATTCGATACTCTGTGCCTTCTAATCAGCTATTTTAAAGGGATCTAGTGTATTCTTCTGTTCAGTCATTGTAGTTTTCATTTCTGACTGGTTCTTTTTTATGTTTTCTATTTCTTTGTTGAAGTTCTCACTGAGTATCTATTCTTCTCCTAAGCTCACTGAGCATCCTGATTTTGAACTCTGCATCGGGTAGATTGATTGTCTCCATTTTGTTTAATTCTTTTTATGGTGTTTTGTCCTGTTATTTTATTTGGGACATGTTTGTCTCCTCATTTTGACAGACTCACTGTTCCCCCCCCCCCCATATATTAGATCTGTTATATGTCTTAATCTTGACAGAGTAACTTTCTGTAGAATATGTCCTGTGGGATCCACTGGCACCTGAGCAGCATGCTCCAAGTGTTTCCTTTGTGTGTGTTATGTGTCTCCTTCCATTGTAGTTGCACTTTGATTGCTGTTGAAACATTATTGGGTATGGTTTTCCCTCAGGCTGACTGGCTGTGGGGGCTGGCCATAACCTCGGACAAGGTGTTGTGTGATTTGCTGTACCGGGGCTCTGGTACCAGCTGAGTTTACCCTTTGGGTTTGTCATTTGTGGAGCTGATTGGGTGGTACTCTGGTATATTTTGAAGCCAGCCAGTTGGTATGTTGGTTCTGGATCTTCTTGGGATGGGCTCCACAGTTAGCTGCTGCTTGTTACAGTCTTGGGGCCATTTTGTAGGTGCTGCCAAGTGATCTGTGGTTGTTTGCCACTTGTGCCAGGCTTGTTGCTGCTTAGTTGTAGCTATGTTCCATTCCCACACTGGCTGCTGCATATGCCAGGCTTTGTGCACCTGATGGGAGTTACAGTGCAATTTGAGACTGGTCATCACTTGTGTTGTGCTAGAGACCGCTTAGTAAGAACTACAAGGCACCTTGAGGTGGGCCACTATTTGTTTGGCATTTGTGGACCTTTGAGAGATTTTGGGAAAGTGCAAAGCATGAGTTCAGGTAGGCCACTTGTGTGTGGAGGAGCTTCTGGAAGATGTTTGCGCTGGAATTCAAATTGGGTGGGGCAGGTGATTCCGCAGAGAATCACTGAGGCGGGGGGAATAGTGTTAGGTAGGTTAATGGAGGACACATATTTGGCACCTGCCTGCACAGGGCTAGCTGTGCGGAGGGCTTGACAAAGGAAAAATGACTCATGCTATCACTTCCAGCCTAGAGTGAGTTACCCCAACTACTGCCTCTCCAGCCTTCTCCTTGAAATTAGTCAATTTAGTTCCTTCCCATATGTCTGTGGTGCTTTTTAAGCTGCTTCCCCTGTAATAAAGCCAGAGCAACTGAGTTTATAAGTACATTTGTCTGTGGGTCCTTTAAGAACAGTGTTTCTTAGCTTCCCATATAGCCCTTTATTCCTCCTAGACACAATCCCTGTTGATTTGCAGAGCTAGATGTTATAGGGCCTCCTCTTTCTGGCACTGGCTGGGGAACCCAGTCTGGGGCTGGGACCCCTTGCTCCTCAGGGAGGTGCTTCCACAGCTGAGCTATACCTTCTGATTCTTTTTTCTTTTCTTTTCTTTTTCTTTCTTTCTTTCTTTTTTTTTTTTTTTTTTTTTTTGCAGAACTTTATTGGGGAACAGTGCATACTTCCAGGACTTTTTCCAAGTCAAGTTGTTGTCCTTTCTCTCCTAGTTGTGGAGGGCGCAGCTGAAATCTTGGTCCAGTTGCTGTTGTTAGTTGCAGGGGGCGCAGCCCACCATCCCATGCGGGAGTTGAGGAGTCGAACTGGCAACCTTATGGTTGAGAGCCCACTGGCCCATGTAGGAATCGAACCGGAAGCCTTAGGCATTAGGAGCACGGAGCTCCAACAGCCTGAGCCACAGGGCCGGCCCCTACCTTCTGATTCTTAATTGCCACACATGGGTGTAGAACCAGCCCATTTGAAGTCTCCACCCCTCCAACCCGCTTTGACATGGCTTTTTCTCTGTATCCTTAGTTATAGAAATTCTGTTCCGCTAGTCTTCAGGTGGTTTTCAATAATGGTTGTTCTATAATTCTGTTATAATTTTAATGTGATCTCAGGAGGTGGCAAGCATAGAATATTATTTTGCAAATGCAAACTTAAATATAAAGTCTGTATATTAATGGTCTTTACCTGAAGAGCATTTAAATTGCAAGTTTCATTACCTCATAGACCCTGATCTAAAGATTGAGTATATCATTTATTAGGGATAATTCCATGGAACTTAGTCTATTGTTCTTTCTCTCCCTTTTTCTCTCTTTCCCTCCATCTTTATTATCTTTCTTTCATCTTCCCCCTTCCTCTCTTCCTCCCTCTCTGCCTTCTTTTTTCCCCATTTCTTTCATAAATAAAGCTGGCCCTTTCTATGCTTAGTAAAACCACAACTCACACTGTATAATATGGAGGAGAGTTGAAATTACCAGTTATTTGTAACCAGAGTGTCTCTTACTTTCAGCTATTCAAAGCCATTTTTATACTAATATCCAAATATGAGCTGTACACCTGAAATCTATGTAACTTTACTAACAATTGTCATCCCAATAAACTTTAAAAATAAAAGAAATGATAAAAGTAGTTTAATCCACCATCCTATTTAATTACAAAAACTAAGATCCTCAGAGAATGCCTACAATTTATTGGCCATTGCTTCTTACCTTTACTTTATTGCTCTTTTGGTTGTTTCTGGGATTTCCTTGAAAAGATGCTGCTATGACAGGTAGCCATCCCCTCATTAGCTCTTCTCATCTCATAATTCGCCATTGTAACATTTTTAAAAGACTTTTTATTTTGAAACAGTTTTCAATTTACAGCTGAGTTGCTAAGATAAGACAGGGAGTTTATGTTCCTTACCCAGCTTCCCCTACCTTAACATCTTATGTAACATTGGCATAACTTCATAATTTTGAAACCAGAAAGGTTGCCCATATATGATGTGAATATTTTCATATGGTAAATGAACAAATAGTTTTTAAGGACCACCATCCTAGACTCTGGGGACACAGCGATGGGCAAGATACAGTTCCTGCCTCATGAAGTTTACACGCTCACCACTTCCATCTCCCTATTGCTATAGATATTTCTGTGCTTGTTAAGCCATTTTATCACTGCCAATCTTCCTAAAAGTGTCATAGTTTGAATTTTACTAACACTATTGCTACAAGTTATGTATGTTATTCGTCAATGCCTGACTTATTTCCACAAATTTGTTTGTTTGTTTTTTGGTTTTTTTTTTGCATTTTGCCTTGCTTTTATTTGCGTGACTGAAATATATTAAGCTGAGTCTAGAGTATGGAAAGTTTAGAATGACCTTTGTTACCTAATTTGCATGACATCATTCAGCTACTTATTCCAAATTGAAGTTTATGCTGAGTGGCACAGCAAAGGCAGATTTCTAGAGTCAAATTCAGAAATTTCTGTATTATGAATATGTATCACTTTTTGATTAATATTTGTACTTTTCTGGTAAAGTATTATTAACAGAACTACTATGACATAGCAACAACTACTGGAGCCCATTGTAAAAATTATCTCTCAACTTTTTCTGTTTTTGTTTTAAGTTTCAAATATCAATAGCTATATATCAATTCTTTGGACAACTTCATTATAGCAGTATTAAAATGTGAAGTGTTGAGGAAATAATTTCTTTTTTATGTTTGAGAAAACACACATAATTAAGGTTTAAAAATGAAAATTTCGTATTTTTAAAGCAGATAATAATTATAACCTTCAATCTCAAGTTATTTAAATGATTTATTTTTATTAGCATAAAACTTGACTAAAAGAATGTGTTTATCTGTACATATAAGTTACACTCAAGTTAATTTCTTGGTAATATAGATCTTATTGCTTTACCTTTTAAAAAATTTCTTTTTTTTTTATTTATTTTTTAAATTTATTGGGGTGACAATTGTTAGTAAAATTACATAGATTTCAGGTGTACAATTCTGTATTACATCATCTATAAATCCCACTGTGTGTTCACCACCCAGAGTCAGTTCTCCTTCTGTCACCATATATTTGATCCCCCTTACCCTCATCTCCCACCCCCCACCTAAGCTGATTAAAAAATTTCTTGATCGGGGCAGCCAGATGTCTCAGTTGGTTAGAGAGTGAGCTCTGAACAATAGGGTTGTCGGTGGATTCCCACATGGGCTGGTGAGCTGCACCCTCTACAACTAGATTGAAGGCAACGAGCTGCCACTGAGCTTCCAGAGGGATGGTCAGATGGCTCAGTTGACTCAGTTAGTTAGAGTGTGTGTTCTCAACAACAAGGTTGCTAGTTCAATTCCCACATGGGATGGTGGGCTGCGCCCCCTGCAACTAAAGACTGAAAACAGCAACTGGACTTAGAGAAACATCCTGTTCTCCAATATTTCCCAATAAAATTTATTAAAAAAAAGAGAAAAAAAAACATTAAATTATTTTTCTTGAAATATATATATATATATATATATATATATATATATATATATTGCCATCTCACTAATTTATAACAATTGTGAACATGATTTCTTTGAATGGTTTCTGGTAAGAGATAAAATCAGATATAATTAGAAACCTTCTCAAATATTTCCACTAAATTACCTTAACAGCAGAGAGAACCAATACATCAAGGGTAGTTAATTACTTCACGGAAGATAAAGTTGGTCTAAGTTGATGACAATACCATGGGTTAGAAAATGTATTAGTATTGTTGTCATAGATGAGGAGACATCCTTCCAGAGAAAAGTAGTCACATTAGACTTGGTGTCATGCAGGGTCTCAGCTCCTGCTTCCTGCACAAGAACGCAGGATATGGTGAGGCCAAAAAGGAACACCAATGGAGCCATAGATAGGGGACTCATACCACTATATTCTTGATGGCGGTTGCGTTGGAGACACAGGAAACAGGAGCCACACGACCCACAGTCTGACATCCTCTTCTCTGCCAACCAACCTCACTTGCTAACTACAATCTGCCCTTACTAGCTCAGCCATGGCAGTTGTATCAGTGGCTCATGGCTAACCGGTCACAGCTGATAGTCAACTAGTCACAGCTGACTGCCATCTACTACCCAAGTCAGCACCTTTCCACGTGAGGCCGAGAGCCTGGAAACTGCTCTCTGGGACTCTGTCCCCACACCAACGGAGCATAGATAGGGGAGTCATACCACTTATTCTCGCTGGCGGCTGGGTTGGAGACACAGGAAGCAGGAGCCACACGGTCTGCAACCCGCCATCCACTTCTCTCTGGCCAGAGTGAGTACCTTTCCACGTGAGGGTGAGAGCCTGGAAACTGCACTCCTGGCTCTGTCTCCGCATAATTCCTGCAGTCTTGCCTTAGTTGTTTGCTATTAGAAGGAATTCTGCCATCTTTAGATTAGCATTCTCCGCCTCTGTGAATCAAAGTACTACAAAGACATCCACATGAAGAAGAGTATAACCACATACAAGATAAGGTAGAGGAGAATGTTCAGTTTTCACATGAGATCAGAAAACAAATGTTCCAAGGTACAAAAATAGAACCATGGCATGCAGCAAGGATGATGTTGCATATGGCCCATTATAGAAGATATCTTGTGTTCTTTGGTCCAGCATATGCATTCAGTTCTTGCATATTTTCAAGTAGACAACACTGTGATAGAAAATTATGTAGGGCAAAGACTTGGCTCATCAGATCAGTCTTAAATCTCCGTGATGACATTTCCAGTATCTGTGATTCTCTGAATGCATAATTCATTTGTGTAAGTACCCAATAAACTTGTTAGTAGAAATTCAAGTATCCTAAGTTATTGAAGTTTTTTTCTTGGCCTGTTAGAACCACTTTGTTCTTTTCATAATCATTTCTAACCAAGGAAAGCTTTTCTTTATTTTAATGTTTGTTCTGTTGCACTGAGGTTTACAAGTTAAAAATTATTTTGGTGGCATCAGAATTTAACTGTAGACTTGCAGGACATTTTTAACAGCAGTACACTTGATTTGGGGTGGGGGGGGATACGTTTTCTTTTCTCCATTGCAGTTATAGAGATGGATTTAGGGTCCTGGGTATATATTTAACAAAAATGGAGTGGAGTGGGGGATGGGAGTGGTATGGGGAATGAGTGGAAAGTGGAGGTGGTTGTGAAGGAGGGAGAGAGAGAGGCAGAGACAGAGAGACAGAGAAAGAAGAGAGAGTTGTTTTTTTTGTTTGTTTGTTTGTTTTTAGCATAACACTGAATACAAAATTCAATATAGATAACTGGAATTTATCTGTCTTTAAAGCTGATCAGAAAAAGTGAATGCATCCTCTTTTTTTATAAATTTTAAATTCAAATCAGTCTTATGTATAGCATTGCCTGAAACCTCTACTTTTTGGTTATCTATTTAGGCTTGCATATTTCTTAAATTTATGAATATCTTAAAAAAGAATATTAGTGCAGAAGTTCATTCAATGAAACAATATCTAAATCTGAGGGACAATCTCATCATCAAGAAGAGAACTAAATTCAGAATCTGGTCCCCAAGAAAGTACAGAGGACACTGTGACTCCACAGCTTCTCACCCCCAGGAACCACCCAAACTGCCACACCTGGCCCAATCAGTCTTTCCCTTTACTCACAAGTGAGGAGGGTCCCACATGTTTAAATAGCCAACATCATCATCTCTGTTCCAGCAAATTTCATAAATGCATGATTTAATTATAATTTCTCTGTTATCTAAAAAACTATTTATGATAATAAGTGAAATAAGACATTAATTAAAAAGAGAGGAAATGAAAATGTTTAATTCTTATTTCTAAACCATAAATCCAAACAGCAGGGAATTTGTAGACTGAAACTTAAAGTCTAAAGAAAGGAAAGATGTTAAGAGTCAAGCAGTGTTTCCAGCTGGCTACAACATTTCCCTGTGGTACCAGCATGTTTGAACCAAAAATTAATGGGGAAGAGTGGGACTTATTAGCAGGAAGAAATCAGCTTTCTTAGGTCTTCCAAGATGGACATAATAATGAAAAAAATAATTATTGGTGTCCTGAAAAACTTTCATCCATGGATCTCATGGTATTTTATCTAATTTTACTTAATTAAAATTCATGCTACTTTTATATTTGAGGAAGAGAATTACTATATTTTATAGATTGAATAATTGCTTTTCAGAAAGATTGAGCATCTTGACCACCCTCAAGTTGTGGTTATAAATTGAAATAAACAACATTGCTTTCTTTCTATTTCTAAATAACTTTAACTAAACTAAGAAATTAAAATATACAGTGGAATAAGCAGGTGTTTTTTTTTAATCTAAATGACACAAAATTACTAATTACTAATGTTTTTATTGGAGAAAGGCTTATTCTTTCCCCTTCATTGGATTTCCTGGATACTTTTGTGATATTTTTACATTACTATAGCATGGATATTTTCCATTTACTTTTTTTTGTCCTTTTGAAGGCTGGGAAATACAAAAAAAAACAAAAAACAAAAAAAAACAAAAAACCCACAACAATGAAACAACAACAACAAAACCTTTCCACATTTTTGGGTTTGTTGAATTTGTATTCAATTTTTGCTGTATCTTGATCACTTTACAATTTATTTCTTGCCTGCTCTGAGCCACTTTTTTTGTTTGTTTGTTTTATGAAAGTGCTAATAGAATAAAAATGCCTCCAAACAGACAAATGCAGTGGGGTTGAAAGAAAATAAAATTTAAAAATAAAATCAACCTTAAAACATTAGTTTGTATTTGCTATAATTAATAGAAATCAGTATATTTATTGAGAAAAATTTATTCAGCGTGTGCTTAGTGAAATCAGTTGTATTATCAAAGTTACCTATCCCTTGTAATTTTCTTCTATGTACAAGTAGATTGAATGATTAGTAATAATAATCATGGTAACCTCAATAATAGTGACAATGATAATACTGGTAAATATATGTCAATTTTACAATGTTTACTTTATACCAAGCTCTGTGCTAATCAGTTTAGAGTTCTACTCTTCTATTCTAGTCTCTTTTGGGTGGCAGGTACTATTGCTAATAGGTAAGCTGCTTTTATTCAAACACTAATTGTACCACTTACTAGCTCTCTTACCTGGGATAGGTTAATTAAAGTTCAGATCCTCAGCCACAAAAATCAAAGTGATGAAAAGATTATTGCGAGGATTAAAGGCTTAATATACAGGAGATCCTTAGAAGAGTGTCTTATTAATGGTTCTAGGGTCAATACACATTAACTATGATACAAATGAGGGTGCTGGCTTTCAGGGGTGTTGTCACTTGCCTATGGCCATTGGGTAGTAAATAGAAAAGCCACAATTTAGAAACACTCCTTTCCAATTTCAATTTCCGGGCTGTTAGCTCTTATTCTAATATCACATTATTTTCTGGTTGTCCATAGTCCCTGATAAATGTTGAGTGTCTTAAGAACACGGAGTGTAACTTTATGTCTCCAGGCCTCAGCCCAGTGCATAGCTCCTATTATGTACTGTTTAAATAAATTTAAAATAGAAATTAAGGCTATGTTTATTGTTTCACTAAAAAAAAGGACATACTTTTTACCAAAAAGCATAGTTTGCAGTTCTTGGTGATTCCCATTTTCTGTCCTGTCAATAAAAGGCATGGTTACTTACCTAGTGACTACTGTATTAAATGCAAGTAGAGAGCTAGTAAGAGTTAACTCACTTTCATGCCATTAGTTGTACACCATATATCTTAATTTAGTACAGAAAATGTTTAACTGATATTAATTAGCTAATTCTTCCATATAGAGACCCTCGATGTTATTTTCATATGATACTGAAATAGTTATCTTTTGTATGGATTATTTGAAAATAATATTGCCCTATTGTTTCTTGATAGCAATCTCAACATCTTTCTTCTTTCATCTGTAAAGTCTTTTAGTTTTGGCTAAAGAAAACCAAAGAGATAAGACTTTGTGACAATATTGAAATATTGATTATTCTAATTCCATTCTGAGAGATACCTCAAGAGATCAAACTCTGATCTTCTACCAGACAATATTGCATATAAATCATCCTGGAGAGTTGAGTTTGCAATTGATTAATATAGATATTTCCACAAACACTGTCATACATTTGGTTCATTTTTAGCTTTCAGTAAGTTATTATTTGGGTCTAACCTATAATTTTTACTTTCATGTCCCATGAAAAGCAAATGAAAATTTTCTGAGCTCTCTTTTGGATTTGAATATTCATTAAAAACAGATCATTAACAGCAATCCATACTTGCTGTCTGGGTGTTCCATAACATAATTGTTTTGAAACTGTGTTTTTCTTTTTTCTTTCTTTCTTTTTTTTTTTAATGAAATAGCTACATTTTTTTGAGAGTTAAGAAAGAATCTGGCAAAAACAATAATGATGACAACTAACAGTAGTAGATAAATTGAAGAGGAAGGAAGCATAACAGGCCTATATATATTTTTCTTTTGAGTGTGTGAATAATTCTTTAGTGCAATTCAAATGAGCAAATTATTATTAATGTAGAAGAACATCAGCTAGGAAAAATGGAAGTGGCTGCGTTCCCCATAGAGAGACTAGTAATGCTACAAGAGAATTGCTTGCAAAATTGTGGTAGTAATTGTCCTGAATTCACTTCTCTAAATTATATGACTTGAACTGCCATTGCCATTTTGTTATTGCTAGAAATTAAGAAGTGGCATATTTAATAGTCAACCTAAGGTTTCTGAGATTGGATATTACAATGAAAAGACTCAGGAAAACTGTTTTGCCTCTGGTTCTGTTGCTAGCTAGTGTTCTCAACATTTCTTTCTTTTCTTCATTATTATAATTTTTGGCCTTATTTTTATTCACAAAATCGTGGTGTTAGATTAGATTACCTCTTTGGTCCTTTCCAAAATATTTTATTACATACAGAGAATAATTCAAACTTGTTCAACATTGTCCACCAAGATAAAACAAAACTCTTTTCTCTAACTTGCAGTAGGTTAATGTTTTGTTGTTAAGTCACATTACCATGAATGGATGGTTCTTCATTTCTGAATTTGTCTTCCACTTCTAAACATCTTTGCTTATGCCATGCCCTCAACCTGAAAGCTTTTTTCATGTTACTCAGACATTCATATTTGTTAGTCAACTTATTCTGACATCTGATTTTTTTCCATTTAACAGACTATAAATGACCCATTTCAAAATGATTTTTGACGTGTGACTTGGTATTCCCAGCAAAAATCCAGAGGACTTTATTAGAGACTCAAACCAGATAGGAAGTCAATACATAACCAAAGCCTTTCAAAATCTCACTAAATGAAAGCCAGATGATATGGGTTCGCAACAATTAATTTCTTTTGGCATCACAGTAGCTTCCATAATGGAAGCCTGACTATAGCCCTGGAAAATGATCTACAAACACTCAGGATATGCATGCCTCAATTGGCCCTTTTGTATATTTTATTCCCCTTTACAATGAATGATGTCATTTGTGAGTAATTCAGTCTTCTCATCCTTGCTTCCACTCCACTCATTTCCTGCTCTTAAGTACTCTTTGGTCACTTTTTACAGAAGTCTTCCTGATTATGTAAACCATCCTTTTCTGGGAGTGAGATTTTCATGAAGATTCAGAAGCACATCTGCAGTTTGGAGTTGTTGCTAAAACTTGTTTTTGGGTAAAGGGGGTCTGTAAGAAGGAACCAGATTCTAAAAAAGATTATTAATCCATCACTATGATTATTGTCTTGACTTAATGAAACGACAAAGGAGTGAGTAGAGTGCTGCATACAGCTATGTAGGAGTCAGGGTAGGGGGAGAGTGTTAAATTGTTTTTCTTTATTTTACTTATTTGAAATCATGAATCTCACCAATATTGGCCCATGCACACATCTGAGAGTCTGAAATGTGCAAGGGACCCTTGTATTATATATCTATATCTATATATATATACACTATAAATATATATACTATATATATATTTATATATACTATATAAATGCATATATATATGGATACATACATGGATATATATATATATATATATATATATATATCCATGTCCTATGTCTCCTACTAAACTCTATACTTAAAAAGCAAGGACCATAATGTTCTTTTTGCTGTCCTGCATGTGGGAGGATCTCAATAAGTACTTGTTAAATAAGTAGATATTGGGCCTTCTACCTGTCAAATGTTAGAAGTTAAAGTCAAGGTACTCAAATAAATCCTCCCACTCCTTATTTTCACAATTAAATTATTTCTAATAATAAGTATTAGAATTACATGAAGAGCTTTAAAAAACACTGATGTCTGGGTCCGATCCTCAGAAATTCTGATTTAATTGATCAGAGATTCTGATTTAGTTCAGGCTGAGCATTATTTTTTTTTGTTTGTTTGTTTTAAACATCTTCTGATATGAGTCTAATGTTCATCCAAGGTTGAAATCACTATAGAAGAGCTTCAATGGCAAATATCATAGTTGCAGAATAAATGAACAGTAGAATTCAATACTATAAACTGCTTATGGGCCAAAACCCGGAAGAGAACAAAAAGATAAGCAAAGCCTCAAGAAACTTACTATCTGGGACATTATCACCATCATCATCACTACAAAGAATGTATTAAGTGTTTATTACTATCATATTTGATCTTCAATTAAAGAGATACGAAAACTTGGTCACTTTTCGTCTTTTAGGGACTATTTTAGGGCATTGGTTATTGTCCCCCATACTGTTAAACATACGAAGTTTCTTCAAAGAAATGGAGGTGGAAAAAACCACAGTATTCTCCAGAACCAAAGCACTCCCACACCAGTAAATTTATGTAAAAAGAATCAGAAAGCCACCTCTCAGACCTAAAATGTCAAACTTGTAAAAATAGTATTCTTGGGAATTATATTTGATCATTTGTTAAATATGGGGATATAAAATGTAGAAATCCATGTGTAATGCTTCAAATCCCTAATCTGGTTTAAAAGGTCAGTTGAAGCCTAAAAGGACTTGACATTTTACCTTTAAAAGTCTGACTTGTGGACTTAAGACTTAACAACATTTCAGCCTGAATGATCTGAAGGATAAGTACAAAGCTTGTTTCAATTGAACTATTTAGAAAGCAGGGGATCTTCTAATTTGTAATATAGCATTCAGAGAGCTTTTTCCATTAAGAACTCAATCGACTGAAAAATGATTTCCTTGAGTATTCCACAATCTTTCAAGGCTTGTGTAAATTTTACGCAGGAGGTGGGCAGCGTGTGAGGCACAAGATATAAAACACCATGGTACAAAGGAAGAAAAGCACCTTATGAGCCACAGAAAACTGGTAAACCTGTAAGCAATGTGTATTGCCTCTATTTACCAATTTCTCCCTCAAATGAAACACAATTCATATACCAGACATTCATTATAGTTTCATTTCTTGAAGCAAGTTCAATTGCTTTTTTAAATCATCATTACCATCAATTAATATTTATTGAGCACCGCTGGATACATATTATAGTAGGGCTGGTAGGCTATTATACAACAAATGTCTTACTGTAAATTATACTTTATTTACTTTCATTGTTTTTTCATAGGACCAAGTAACTGTCTCCCCCTTTTGTATGGCTTATACTGAAATGTCATTCATGTGAAATTAGAATTATAACTCTAGAAATACATGTGTGTGTACGAGCGTGTGTATGTAAAGTATTAAAAAATAGGTCAAGATTTATCGGGACAATGTTAGCTTTGTTTTATTATTTAAAAATAAAATCTAATTTTTACCGCATTGATAAAGTTAGCAAGTATTCTTTTGACAAAAGAAAATGAACCAAATATAATAATCTTATATGTTCAGAAAATTGCCTTTTGAAACATAAAAATGAAGTTCTGGAGAGTTTTAATTTCTCCTATCTACAAGTGCCACTTTATGTTTTAGGCCAGCAAAATGCATTTAATGAACTGGAAGAATACTTTAATGATGTAACAAAGGTAATTATCATGATGATGACAAAAGTGAGAATTTCAGAATTACTTACAGATTTCATTTTTAAAGCTTATTTATTTTTATTACATTGTTTTTAATTACAGTTGACATATAATATATTAGTTTCAGGTATACAACATAGTGATTAGGCATTTATATACCTTAAGAAGTGATCACCTCCATAACTCTAGTACCCATCTGATGGCACACATAGTTATTACATTATTATTGACTATGTTCCTGATGCTGTACTTTGCATTCCCATGACTATTTTTGTAACTGGCAATTTGTATTTCTTAATCCCTTCACCTAAACTGAGGCTTCCATGAGAGTAGTTTCAAGGATTTTTCAAGTACAGATCAGATCTTTAGACATATTGCTCTTAATCAGAGATACTCCTAGGCTAGTCACCCCAATAAACTTTAATTTAAAAAAAAATCGCCTTGCTTTATAACTTCCACATTATTTTTGTATTTTAAACTTTATTAATCTGGCAGAGTTTTATATATATGTATATGTATATGTATATGTATATGTATATGTATATGTATATGTATATGTATATGTATATGTATATATATATATACATATACATACATATATATATATATATATATACATATACATACATATATATATATATATATATATATATATATATATATATATATATATATTTGTAGACATCTATAATCTTCCAGGTGTGGAAACTACTAAGCATTAATTTGTAGAAAAGACAAATTACAGAGGCTTGAGCTGGCCATGTGAGACTGTCCTAAATTTTTGTGCTGAAATGTTACCCATTAGGGTAAAAGTGGAGCTGGAGTATTACACTTTCTCTAGACTCCAGTGATACAACCATGTTATAGAACCCATGATCCTTTCCAAGACTTCATTCAGTGGAAATTGAGCTAGGCATCTAAGAATAAAGAAAATGCACAGGCCATTTTCCTGCATGGGCAGCACCATTATACTAGTTCTTCTCAGAGAAACTCAGGAACATGCATAAATGAAGACTAAAGTTCAGATGCTGGAATGTGAGGAAGATTAACTGATATATAGAGGTTCTGTGTTCTTATTACATTACAGGCTTTGAAAAGGCATATCATAGGGCTAAAGGGAAGCACAGGTTGGTAAGTAAATCCCTAAGGAATGAATTGCACCACAATACATCACATTCTATTTTTAAAAATAATTGTATCAAAATCAGTCAACCGGTATAACAGAAATAAAGTAATTTTAATAAAATATTATCACACGATCAATGTCTTTCACTTTGAAAAAACTCACCATTTCCCTTTCATTTTGACACTTATTTTTGATAAATGCTTCACCTTTACCTTGGTATTAATTTCTCAGTCAAGTACTATTATGCTATGACAATCTTCTATTCCATTGTTATTGTGTTAGGTTATTGAAAAGGATAATAGGTAGATATATTTGCCTTCAGAATGTTAAGAAATAAATGGCACTCTTATTCCTTATTTATCTACAACACTTAATTTCAGAGAATTGTTCTGGTGATAATTACTAGATTTTTACATTGGTAGAAAACTGAAGCATATATTAATGATATTAAAATTTGTGCTTATGAATTGTTTTCTTCTACAAATACAAAAATTTAGTAATTATCATTAAGATCATTCTGTTTATTAAAATCTGAAAACAACCCATTATCTGTTTGAGTAGTCTGGTCCATTATCTCTTAAGTAAGAGGAACACATATTAGAAGCTTGTCTTATAGTTGTACAGCCAATGGTCAATTTTTGTTGTCTGTGGTCTATAGTTTCCACATACTAGAGATTTCCCACTCTGTTCCTAATAGTTTCAACAAAGAACAGTATCAAGACAGTGTAAAACAACCCGCAAGTTACTGTTTAGTGTGCATCTGAAAGTTGTTAAAATCAGGTAAACTAGAAAATTGAGAAATATGACAACTGTTGTGATCCACAAATAGTTTGAGGGGTAGTTTTTTGTTACGTAGTTGAGAAAAATGAGCAAGACTAGCATTGAGTTATGCTGTCAAAACCTATTCACCTTTTGATACAACTTAAAACAAGAGAAAAAAATTTGTACTAAAAGATTTGCAAAACTTTGAAAGATTAATAATAATAATAAATGGTGATAAAGATATGAGGAAATATAAATGCGGATGTACCATTGTTTGGAATTTAAATTTGGGAAACAATTTGGAGAGTAATTTGGCAATACATAATGCACAGGAATGTATGCATACTGTTGAATATTCTATATAAGTTAAAATAAATTAACTAGATTTACAAATTTTAACCATTAATAAATTCTAAAATAACATGTATAAAAACACATTGCAGAAAGATAACTATTTAGAAATACTATTTAGTTAACTTTATAAACCATGCAAAATAGTACGCTATGTTATTTGTGGACACATATTTTTAAAACATAGGTTGGAATAATGCATACCTAGAATAAAACATCCTAACTGTGGAATAATATTTAGTTCACAGGAAGAAAGAGATAATATGATTGGTGTGGATAAAGCAATTTCAATATCATTTTAATCTTTATCCTTAAAGAAAAATATTTTCAAGTAAATAAGACAAAGTATTAACATTTGTAATTCTTTGTTGTAGGTAGATGGATGTTTGTTAAATTAGCCTGCTGTTTCCTTTATGTTTTAAATATTTTTAACACTAAAAAGTACCTTATTAGTGAAATGTATAAGTTGCATCTTTTTCTATACACCCACCACCAGTATGTTCTCTAGGTTAAGTATTTTCCTTTGTTTGTTCTTTCATTAAACAAACATACACTGAACAACTGTACTTCCCCAGTTTGCCATTCTTTTGCATGCTTCTATGCCCAAGAGCAATAGCTTCACTGAATTAAGAAATGCATTATACTTCTACGAAAATATTTTCCTTATCTTTGTTTACCTCTGCTAATTTAATTTCTTGAAATAGAGATTTGCCAATGACTAGAAGTTACACATATAAACTTGGATTCTTTTGTGTATATTTGCAATGTTTCAGGTTTAGAACTTTTTTTTTTAATTTATTGGGGTGACAATTGTTAGTAAAATCACATAGATTTCAGGTGTACAATTCTGTATTACATCATCTATAAATCCCATTGTGTGTTCACCAAGCAGAGTCAGTTCTCCTTCCATTCACCATATGTTTGATCCCCCTTACCCTCATCTCCCACCCCCCAACCCCCTTACCCTCTGGTAACCACTAAACTATTGTCTGTGTCTGTGAGTTTTTGTTTCTCATTTGTTTGTGTTGTTCTTTTGTTGTTTTTGGTTTATATACCACATATCAGTGAGATCACATGGTTCTCTGCTTTTTCTGTCTGACTTATTTCTCATACCATTACAATCTCAATATCCATCCATGTTGTCACAAATGCTCCTATATCATTTTTTCTTACCGCCGAATAGTATTCCATTGTGTATATATACCACAACTTCTTTATCCATTCATCTATCGAAGGACATTTTGGTTGTTTCCATGTCTTGGCCACCGTAAACAAAGCTGCAATGAACACTGGAGCACACGTGTCTTTATCTATAAATGTTTTCGGATTTTTTGGGTAGATACCCAGGAGAGGGATTGCTGGGTCATATGGTAATTCTATTCGTAATTTTTTGAGGAACCTCCACACTGCCTTCCATAACGGTTGCAGCAGTCTGCCTTTCCACCAACAGTGTATGAGGGTTCCTTTTTCTCCACAGCCTCTCCAACACTTGTTACTATTTGTCTTGTTGATGATAGCCATTCTGACTGGGGTGAGGTGATATATCATTGTGGTTTTTATTTGCATTTCTCTGATGATTAGTGATGTTGAGCATTTTTTCATATGTCTATTTGCCATTTGTATATCCTCTTTGGAGAAATGTCTCTTCAGGTCCTCTGTCCATTTTACAATTGGGTTGTTTGTTTTTTTGTTGAGTTTCATGAATTCCTTGTATATTTTGGATATTAGCCCCTTATCGGACGCACTGTTTGCAAAACTCTTCTCCCATTCAGTTGGTTGCCTCTTTATTTTGTTGATGGTTTCTTTTGCCATGCAGAAGCTTTTAAGTTTCATATAGTCCCATTCATTTATTTCAGCTTTTACTTCCATTGTCTTTGGAGTCAAATTCATAAAATGCTCTTTGAACCCAAGGTCCATAAGTTTAGTACCTATGTTTTCTTCTATGCAGTTTATTGTGTCAGGTCTTATGCTTAAGTCTTTGATCCATTTTGAATTAATTTTGGTACATGGTGACAGATAGCAGTCCAATTTCATTCTTTTCCACCTGGCTATCCAATTCTGCCAGCACCATTTATTGAAAAGGCTGTGTTTCCTCCATTGTATGTTTTTAGCTTCTTTGTCAAAAATTATCTGTCCATATTTATGTGGTTTTATTTCTGGGTTCTCAATTCTATTCCATTGGTCTATGTGTCTGTTTTTCTGCCAGTACCATGCTGTTTTGATTATTGTAGCCCTGTAGTACAAGCTAAAGTCAGGGAGTGTGATACCTCCAATATTGTTCTTTTTTCTTAAGAGGGCTTTGGCTATTCGGGGTCTTTTGTGGTTCCAAACAAATCTGATGATTTTTTGTTCTATTTCTTTAAAAAACGCCTTTGGGATTTTGATGGGGATTACATTAAATCTGTATATTGCTTTGGGTATATGGCCATTTTAACTATGTTGATTCTTCCAATCCATGAGCACGGAATGTCTTTCCATTTCTTTGTGTCTTCTTCAATTTCTTCCAAAAATGTCTTATAGTTTTCAGCATATAGGTCTTTCACATCCTTGGTGAAGTTTATTCCTAAGTATTTTATTCTTTTTGCTGCGATTGCAAAAGGAATTGTTTTTTGTATTTCTTTTTCTGAGATTTCATTGTTAGTATATAGAAATGCAATGGACTTTTGTACATTGATTTTGTAGCCAGCAACTTTACTGTATTCGTTGATTGTTTCTAATAGCTTTTTGGTGGAGTCTTTAGGGTTTTCTATATATAGCATCATGCCATCTGCGAAGAGTGTTAATTTAACTTCTTCATTCCCAATTTGGATGCCTTTTATTTCTTTCCCTGCCTGATTGGTCTGGCAAGGACTTCCAACACTATGTTGAAAAGCAGAGGTGATAGGGGACAGTCCTGTCATGTTCCGGAACGTAGAGCAAAGGGCTAAGTTTTTCACTGTTAATTATGAGATTAGCTGAGGGCTTGTCATATATGGCCTTTATTATGTTAAGGTATTTTCCTTCTATACCTATTTTATTAAGTGTTTAATATAAATGGATGTTGTATCTTGTCAAATGCTTTTTCTGCATCAATTGATATAATCATATGATTTTTGTCCTTTATTTCGTTTATGTGATGCATCACATTGATGGATGTGCAGATGTTGAACCATCCATGTGCTCTGGGGATGAACCCCACTTGGTCATGATGAATAATCTTTTTAATGCATTGTTGTATTCGATTTGCTAGAATTTTGTTTAGGATATTTGCATCTGTATTCATCAGAAATATTGGTCTATAGTTTTCTATTTTTGTGTTGTCCTTACCAGGTTTTGGTATCAGGGTAATGTTGGCCTCATAAAGTGACTTACGGAGTACTGTCTCTTCTTCAATTTTTTTTGGAAGAGTTTGAGAAAGATTGGTATTAGATCCTCTTTGAAGGTTTGGTAGAATTCACTAGTGAAGCCATCTGGTCCCGGACTTTTGCTTTTGGGAAGGTTTTGGATGACTGATTCAATTTCATTACTGGTGATCGGTCTGTTTAGATTTTCCAGTTCTTCATGGTTCAGCCTAGGAAGGCTATATGTTTCTAAGAACTTGTCCATTTCTTCCAGGTTATTGAATTTGGTGGCATATAGTCCTTCATAGTATTCTTGGATGATCCTTTGTATTTCTGTGGTGTCCGTGATAACTTCCCCTTTTTCATTTCTGGTTTTGTTAATTAGACTCTTCTCTCTTTTTATCTTAGTGAGTCTAGTCAAGGGTTTGTCAATTTTGTTAATCTTTTCAAAGAACCAGCTCTTTGTCACATTAATTTTTTCTATTGTCTTTTTGTTTTCTATTTCATTTAGTTCTGCTCTGATTTTTGTTGTTTCCTTTCTTCTGCTGATGTTGGGTTTCACTTGTTCTTCTTTTTCTAGTTCTTTAAGGTGTAACATGATGTTATTTATTTGAGATTTTTCTTGTTTCTTTAAATAGGCCTGTAATGAGATAAATTTCCCTCTTAAAACTGCTTTCGCTGCATCCCCAAAATTTTGGTAAGATGTATTTTCATTGTCATTTGTTTCTATGTATCTTTTGATCTCTCCTCTAATTTCTTCTTTGACCCAGTCCTTCTTTAAAAGTATGTTGAATAATCTCCATGTATTTGTGTTTTTTCCTGCTTTCTTTTTGCAATTGATATCCAATTTCAAAGACTAGTGATGAAAGAATATGCTTCATATGATTTCAACCTTCTTAAATTTTCTGAGGCTGATTTTATGTCCCAATATATGGTCTATCCTTGAGAATGTTCCATGTACACTAGAAAAGAATGTATAGTCTGATGTTTTAGGATGAAGTGCTCTATAAATGTCAATTATGTCCATTTCTTCTAATGTGTCATTTGGGGCTGCTATTTCGTTATTTATTTTCTGTTTGGATGATCTATCCATAGCTGTCAATGATGTATTTAAGTCCCCTAGTATAATTGTGTTTTGGTTAATTTCTCCCTTTACTTCTGTTAGTAGTTGCTTGGTATATTTCGATGCTCCCTGATTGGGGGGATAAATATTCATGACTGTTATGTCTGCTTATTGTATAGTCCCCTTTACCATTATGAAATGTCCATCTTTGTCTCTTGTTATCTTTTTCACCCTGAAGTAGTTTCATCTGATATCATTATGGCTACACCTGATTTTCTCTGGGTACCATTTGCTTAGAGTGTCAATTTCCACCCTTTCACTTTGAGTCTATGCTTGTCCTTGTAGCTGAGATGTGTCTCATGGAGGCAGCATATGTTTGGGTTTAGTTTTTTGGTCCAGTCTGCTACTCTGTGCCTTTTTATTGGTGAATTCAGTCCATTTACATTTAGGCTGATTATTGATATGTGAGTATTTCCTGTCATTCTATCCTTAGTTTTCTGGTAAGGCTCTGTCTCCTTTGTTTCTTTGCTTTTTTGTTGTTGTCTATGATTTCTGTGTGGTAGTATTCTATGATGTTTCCCTATGTTTCTTCTTTTATTACAGTATGTATTTCAGTAGTGGATATTTGTTGAGTGGTTACCCTTAAGTTCATGTAAAAGAAAGTTTGATATTTAGAGTATTCCATTTTCTTCAGCACGCTTACTTTCTCCATTCCCATATTCCGGTTCAGGCCTTTACTCTCCCCCTTTTTATGTTTTGGTTGCCACAAATTGTCCCTGTTGATGGTGGTCGAATAGCTTCCTTCAGTATTTCTTGTAGTCCAGGTCGTGCATTAGAAAATTCCCTCAGCTTCTGTATGTCTGGAAAAGTCTTTATTCCTCCTTCATATCTAAAGGATATCTTTGCTGGATATATTATTCTTGGCTCATAATTTCTCTTTTAATAGCTCAAATATTTGGTTCCACTCACTCCTGGCTTGTAGAGTTTCAGCTGAAAAATCTGATGATAATCTAATGGGCTTTCCTTTGTAGGTTACCGTCTTCTTTTCCTTGGCTGCCTTGAGGATTCTTTCTTTGTCGTTGATTTTAGACAGCTTCAAAACAATGTGCCTTGGAGAAGGCCTGTTTGGATTGAGGTAACTAGGTGTTCTATTTGCTTCTTGGATTTGAGGATCCAGTTCTGTCCACAAGTTTTCGGAAGTTCTCATCAACAATTTGTTTGAATATATTCTCTGTTCCCTTCTCTCTTTCTTCTCCTTCTGGTATGCCCATTATTCTTATATAGCTCTTTCTGGTGGAGTCAGAAAGTTCTTGTAGCGTTCTTTTATTTCTTTTAAGTCTCTTTCTTCTTCCATTTGTGTAATTTCCAGATTTCTATCTTCAATGTCACTGATTCTTTCCTCCATCTGGTCAACTCTACTACCTAAGCTGGTTATTTCATTCTTAATTTCTTCTCCTGAGTTCTTAATCTCCAGAAATTCTATTTGGTTTTTTTTTAAAATTTCAATCTTTTTCGTAAAATGCTCGTGCTGGTCTTTGATTGTGTTTCTGAGTTCATTAAACTGCCTTTCTGTGTTTCCTTGCATCTCGTTGAGTTTTTTCTGAACTGCAATCTTGAATTCTCTGTCATTTAAGTCACGTATTTCCATATCTTTAAGTTTCTTTTCTGGAGACTTTTCCCTTTCTTTCTGAGCTGTCTTGTTGCTTTGGTTATTCATGGCAATTACTGATTTACTATTTCTCTTCCTAGACATCAACTGGAGTGGCTTCTGCAACCGGTTGATAGGAAGCAGTCTTTGTTTTGTTTTCCAGTACTTGTTGGTAGAATGTTTTATTTTCTCTCCGACTGCAGCCTTTCTCATACGATAGTGCTATGTTTTCTCTGCACTATTCCAGCTTCTCACACAATGGGGGGATGCTCTGGGAGACAGGCTTCTCCTCTGGTAATAGTTTGCCTGGGTCACAGGGTGCAGTGTCCGTGTGGGTATGCGGAGAGCTTTTGATGTTCCAAAGCTCTTCCAGCTCCTGATTCAGAGCCCGTATGTTTCAGCAGTTCTGTTTACTATTGCAGTGATCTGCCCAGATAGGTGGGGCCAGGGGCGGGGTGAGTTGTGAGAGGTGGCCCAGAGCACTGGCAGTGACCACCACCACAGCCAGTCCTGCTTCCACAGCTTCCTCCCCTTTGCCAGAAATAGTTGAGCTGTGAATCTGTGTCTGGTGTCCACAGTTCTCAGAACAGCATATATTCTGTTCTTTTGATCTGATACTGACACTGTTCCACTTCTAGCATGGGCAGGTGGGGTAGGGCGAACTCTGGGAGGGTAGGGAGTGGGCGGCTAGTCTCAGTGCCTAAGGCTTCTGTTCTCTGCTCGGCAGTGAGGGCTTAAACCACCGTTTTCAGCCTTCTTCCCTCAGTCTTTTCTCCGAAGTCTCTGACGTGAGCGTTGGGTTCAGTCGTGTTATATGCTGCCCCCTCAGCCCTGTGGGCCATAAGCAGAGCCCTAGCAGTCTGACTTCTTCCCTCTCCCGCAGGTTTGGTATTTGTGTGATGCAGTGAGCTTGGAGCACTGAGCTAGGTCTGCGTCCTGTGCCCATGAGGCTCCGTCTCCGCACTTCTCCCTTTCCTCCTCCCCAGATTGTGGGATTTGCCCACCTGTAGGTGAATTCAGTAGTGGGCCTCTTTGTCTTGCCTGTCTGCTGTGCAGGGAGTCCTTTGTGGAGTTATTGTTGTTTGATTAGTTGTAAATTTCTGGGGAGCTTTACAGAGGCTCACCTCATGCCGCTATTTTGATGACGTCCTCCCAGAACTCTTAATCATTGGTCCTAGGCTTCTTTCTGGATTCATATATCAGAAAATTCTTCAAAGAATGTGAGCTACTTAAAAAAGGACAGTCAACATACCTTTTGCTCTAATAATGTTATCACCTACTAACACTGTCATTTCTTAGAAGAAATTAAATTTTAATATAAAACTATAGCAATATTGTCCTTTAAATGCACTTAGCTTTTTGATAAATTTGCTACATTGTCCTTATATTTGACATTTTACTGGGAACCAGTAAAAGTTTTACCATGGACCAGCCTTTGAAAACTGCTGCCCCAAATGTTCCTCAGGCTGCTTACCTTGTGTAACCATACCGAATGTGTGAAATATTGGGATATAGACACATTTTCCAAAAGCTTAAAGCTGGTTTGAAAGTGACTTCCTCTCCTAACCACAGATAAAATTTTCTGTAATGCTTGTATATATGCTTATCAGTGAAGGTGACAAATTTAAGGTGAATAATTATTTCAAAAAAATATATGCTTCACTCAAAAATACGTGCTTCACTCAAAGATGCTGATAGTAACACTTTGCTCGTTTTTAAGATGCCTCTATGTTATCTCTCTCTCATGCATAATGCTGATAATAAAGCCAAAGAGAAAAGACGAAGAACAAGTGTAATGCTCATTAGGTGTGAGGTTCCACGTGCCCTAGTGTCTGCACTGAGCTGCATCCCTGTCCCTGCTTGTCATTTCCTGTTATATAGGTGATAAAAACACCCATGGAAAGTTACAGGATGTGTATAACTAATACTCAGAGCAGCAATGCCCATAGACTCTTGTTTATTATTAGGGTTTTGGGTCTATTTAGAAATCTGATGGAAAGCTGTGGGATTTCAGGGGCATTACAGTCATAATTCGAAATGCAAATGATACAAACAATGTTAAAAGCAGAAGGGAAAAGCATTCCAAAAATCTTCACCAAAAAAATGACAGAAATATAATATGTAAGATTTCCCCCCAAATATCTTTGAAAAGGGCCCTGCATTAAAGCAGTCATTCAAGTTTTTTCCTTTGTTTATTCTAGATGTGGTAGGTCAGGATGCTGTAAGGCACTTTGTCCAGATGCATTTCATTTTAAAGCACTTACTCTCGAGAACTTTTTGAAGTTGGGCTGGTACTACTCTACTCACTGACTCATGTTTAGATTAGAGCAACAAATGATCAAGCTGAAACTCATTTTGAAACAAAATTCCTTCCCCCCACACAATATCATGCATAAACCGAGCTGCAGCCTTTGCATTTTTTGCCATCTGGCCCACAGTGTGGGATGATATTACTAGCATGTCAAGAAAATTTTCCCCCTTCTCCTTTCATAAAAAATAGGAAAAGAAAAAAAAATAATCCTAATCTATAGCATGAAGAGTATTAAATGAAACATCTGTCTCGCTGAATGAGTACATGAACTTTGCAGTCTGCAAGCTGCTGGCGTTTGTCAAATACATGTTTACATTGCTGACTGCTGTAAATTTTCAAGACGGTGACATGCAATTGACTTACTAAAATATCTTATTCAAATCTCTTAAAACATATGTTTCATTTTATTTTTTGTCTTTTTTTTTCTCCTTTAATGTTGTTATTCTTGATGAAAGGCATTGCCTATTGCGACGGTGAGAGGTTTCTGAAATTCTAGTCAAGCTGAAGCCACTGAGTAGTTAAAAAAATTACATAATAAAGTCTGCCAAAGATTAGCACAAAACTCTTGTTAATGTAGAACTAGAATCTTAGATGCTAAAAAATACAATAAAAGAGTCACAGAATTTAGGCAAATACCATGAAAAAGAGCCAGGATGATGCTTCAAATATTTTGAAGAAAAGGTACTTTAAAAAAAATCTGCTTGATGGATGATTACAGACTCTGCTAAATTCAGTCCTAGTCAGCGAATAAAGATCAAAGGGCGAATGTTTCTCAAAATCACTGGACAAAATAATATATAGCCCAATTAGGGATTTGAGCTTCATTGAAAAGAAATCTTAGTCTAAGTTTCAAGTTCCTTTCTTTCCTTGCTATACATATACCCATTTTCTCTATCAGTTATAATTGGAAAGAGTTGAATCTACACAAAAATGGGTCAGAGAAAGCGTCTAGAAATAAGCAACTTCTAAACAGGGACCTCAGAGACAAATGAGTTAGCCAGTAAGGGAGCAGAGTGAAAGGACAAAGATTCCAGGCGAAGGTTTAATTCAAAGGAACAAAATCCATAAAGAATCTGAATCATTGTGAGACCAACAAGCAGTTCAGTGCAATTTTAGCGTTTAGTATAAGTGGAGGAATTGCAAGAGGTGTTTAGAAAGCCACTTATGGGTGTGGTAAAAGACCAGACAAGCTGTGCCATCCAGAGTTTCATTTTTTCCTGAGGACAATTAAAAGCCATTGAAAGGTTAATCTGGAGGATGACATAATCAGATTTCCTCTTTTGCAAAACCTGGAAGTGTTGAGAACATCCAGGATGCTATTATAATAATTCAGATGGGAAAGAATGTGGACATAAAGTTAGAAGTGGTGTGGATGAAGAAAGAGGGGACAGATTTGAGCCACCTGAAGAGACAACACTTAACGAATGATTAGATTGATACAAGAGGAAAAGGCAGGCAACAAAAATTCTGAGACACCCTTGTCTTGTTGCTACTCCCATGTCATTGCTACTTACTTCTCCCTTGAGTATTGAATGATCCCTTGAAATTTCTGAAAGGCACATCAGAAGCAAGATTTCAGTCCACTGCAGTGAAAACCAAGAATGCAGCCAAACTCACTCAGATTGAAAGACTTAATAAACACCAATCTCTAGGTGCTCTTCTCACATTCACTTGCCCTTTAGGTCTAGTTCAAATGCCATCCAGGATTCTGCCGCTGAAAGCTGATCACCCTCTCAACCATGTCTATAATTTTTGGCATGCACTTTGATTATGTGTTTATATTTAATTTGGCTGCTGTGGCATGTCAGTATTTTCCACAAGATTAAGAAGCCACTGAGAGCAGAGATCCTGTCTTTATATTGCCTATCCCTAGCGAGCTCATAGTACAGAGACTTGTACGTAATAGGTGCTCAATACATTTTCTGAACTTAATTTTTTAAGTCCCCTCTAACCACATGTTTTTACAGATGTCTTCAGAAACAGCTGGCTCTTTGCCTTTTTCTTCCATCCAAGAGACTAATGAGCAGAGAACTAAAACTCAGGACTGTGAGAGATGTGACGTTGCTTAAGACAATGGCAGGAGCAGAATAAATTGTAAATAATTTTAAGGTATTTCATCCACTCACTTAAGTTTAACTTCTTATATTCTTGAAAAGTGATGCCACTAGCAAACATGAACTTAAGTGAAGCAATAAAACATGTAAGATACAAATTATTTGCCTTTGATCAAAAGTTGATATTTATATGTACTATATCTTTTTCCTTTTTTGAAATTCAGATTTGATATTCATGTTTCTTCTGTTCTAAGAAAGAGGAAGAGGAAGCTGCTATTTCAGATTATGTCTTAGTCTCTTCATATGTGAATATATGCATTAAAACACTGTATCCCCTCAACAGAGAAAATCTAAGGGAGTCAAAGTAGCCAACCAGACTGCTTATTCTGTAAGTTAACCTGTTGTAGCTCTAATTAAACAAAAGAAAAAAGAAAGTATGTGTTTTTTTACATAACCAGGCACTTGTAGAGCCAGAAAATACTTTAAAGGTGGCCAAAAGCATCCAGTGTTGGCCAGTAGTGTTCCATGGTTCTAGAAAGTTGGCTCAAGGGCCTGCAGGGTAAGGGCAAGCTGTGCTCAATCAATCAACGGGGAAGACTTTGGGACTCCCACTCCTGCTTCAACTAGAGCTCTAAACTTTTATCTCATGTTTTGTTTTTGTTTTCTTTCAATAAAGAAATTTGGGGTCTTAACAAAACCCAGACCTAAACAGAAACCAACCCCCTTATTTTTAGATGAGATACTGAGGTCCAGAAAGAATAATACAGCTAAGTATCACAATAAGAGTTTATAGCACAGACCTGAATTTTAATCCCAGCACTACTGCTTGCCAGGCAAGTAATCTTGGAAAAGTTACCTAACTTCTTAGAACTTCAGATATCTGTAAAATGGGTTTCTGAAAGCATCTGATGAAGGAATTTTAAGAATACATTTATCACAGTGACTGGCAAATGACAAATGTTCAGGAAATGTAGATATTTGTAGTAGCAGTAGTAATAGCAGCAGAACCTTAGCTAGAATGTAAATCTTTCTATTCTGCACTCAGTGTTTTTTCCTATGTGCCTCAGCAAACAAACAAACAAAATCCTCTTCATTATTGCTTAGCCAAAGGAAAAATAAAGTTAAGAAATTTATTTCAAGGAAAGTGATGTTTTTCATTTTCTTCTCAGGGTATATTTGTACTTTCAAATAGGAAACAAAGGGGCTTGGAAGTAGGGATACAAAATATATAACTTAATATTCTAGGGAACAAACGTCTTGAAGTAATGTGCAGTGACTTGGGTGACAGATATAAATGCATTACTCAGAAAAATACTATTACTTTATACTGCAGAGTAAAACAATGTTAATTTATCTTTTAACAAGAATTTATATTTTGGTTTCCAGGAAAACAATTTTTAAACATTGAATAAATAAAACCTTAAAAAATGATTAAGGAAATACAGAGGGCTTTTATTTGGTCATTAACTATCTTTTTGAAGAAATTCCATACGATTAGTTCATCACTGTGCATTCTTCCCACAGAATTACAACTTTACTTAACATTTGGCAAGTATGAATCAAGAATCCTGGCAGAATTTGGATTTGGGAAGAGTAACTTTGGAAGATGTAGAAACCCAAAGTTTATGCTTGATTGTATTTTGGATTATATGATTTCTGTTCACTTTATAAGAACGCCTATATTACTTGCAAGAATGGATTAATTTTGTTAAATAGGCCTAAACTTCCTGTCACAATCTGATGGAGAAGCGTTTATTTCACTCCATCTTTTCAAAGCTTAGTAATATGTTTGGATGTCATTTTAAAAAAGAGAATAGCTTAGAGAAACTACTTTGATATTTGAATGAAATATATGTAATTTTTAATCCCCCCAAGAAGAGGAAAAACACGTTTGTTGAATTTATGTACAGTTATAAATGAAATTGGTACAAGTAAGCTTTAACCATATAATTAAAATTTAATGGCTATAATTAAGTTATTTTTACATAAAATTTGAAAATTATTTTATGAGACACCAAAAATATATATTTAAGAGTATTTTTTAGAAGATACTAAGGAGGCAACACTTGGCATATAAAATGTTTTACTCCCAGTAGAAATTTAAGGGGAAAAGTAAAGGTAAACAGTTGTATGTTTTTTCCACAAGATCATTTGCTTTCTGATATTCTTTTGTCTCTTCTATAAATGATTGAAGTCGCCAAATAAAACCAGGGCCTGTTTCAGTGTTCAAATCTGACTAGTAGACCCTCTTTTCCCAGTTTAATCACCTTGTCTACAGAATGGGATTATTGTCATTTTGATTATTTAAATCGCACGAATGAAATAATGCTTTTAAAAGCTTGGTGCAGTTCAACTATGACAACCATACATAGTGAAATTTTGTTTTCAGTGGCAAATTTCAAAAAGTAATGTATTTTTACAGAATAATTATTTTATACTGTGATCATCCATTCGGGAAATATTTATCCAGGACCAAGTATGTAACTAAGCACTATTCCAGTCACTGTGGATATCGCAGTGGACAAAATAGACAGGCTCTACCTCCAGCATCAAAGTGGCAATAAGGGAAAATGAATAATAAAATAGCAGCCAGTGATAAGCCTTCTGAGGGAAAATAAATCAGAGTAAAGAGGTATAGAAGTGTCAAACCCTCAATTCACAAGCCCCAAATTAATTCCAAATAAATTAAGCAATTAAATTTTACAAATAGGAAACTGTAAAAGAAAACCTATAAAATGTAGGTGAATATCATTTTTGATCTTTGAATGCATAATGCCTTTACAAGCATAAAAGCAAATAAAAAGCCCACAAATAAAAAGAGTAACCAGTTAGACTACATAAACAATAACACTTCCATCCACTAAACAAATTAATAAAACTAAAAGGCATACGGAAAAATGGGAAATATTTGCCACCATTATGAAAATAGTATTAAAATATAAAGAGCACAAATCAATGAGAAAAATCTTCAATATAAGATATAAATGACTACTGAATTGAATATATGATAAAAACTGACTTCTAGTAATCAAGACATACAAAATAAAAAAACTTCAAATATTGAAAAAAAAAACATTGCAAAGTATACATTACTGGCAAGGCTGCAATGAGATGGGCACTTTTATACATGATTGAAGTTTGAGTCAGTGTCTCTGTTTGAAAAATAAAAGTGGTATATGTTAAGAAGCTCCTTCTCTTTGGCACAGTAAGTCTACTTCAGTAATTCTGGTGATGTAAAAATAGTACCATGAAAATAAAGGAAGAAATACACCAACATTTAAAAGTATTCGTTCCTGGATTGTAAGATTCTTGGGGATTTTATATCTTCTTTTCACATTTTTGTATTTTTAAATATTTTTTACAGAAAGTATTTGATTACCAGAAAAAAAAATTAAGAAGGAAAAGGAAAAGAAGTAGAAGGAAGAATAAAAGATAGAAGGAGGAATTTCTTGACTGGCCTTTGCATCTACATTGAAACTTCAACCATTTTATTCTCAAATCAGTCAGAGATATGTTCATTATGAGACAAATAATAAAATTTCTAAGAAATAGTAAGACCCAGACAAGAAATCACACTTTGAAGGTAAGTAACTGTGCAAAGATCATTGCACATCCCCTTGAGCTAATTTTGTGGATTGCTCCTGAGAATGTAGTTATACATTGTAGAAGAGTCCTTCTGAAGAAGGGTAATGAAGGATATCTGTTTGCAGGATTTTAGCTCTGTTTTTCTCTCTGTTTAAACTTGAAAGTATCTGAAAAGATATTTAAGCATCTTCCATTGTGTTCTGATTATGGAGATCTAGTAAAATTAGGCATTTGTTAGTGTGTGTGTATGGTGGTCAATGTTGTTTATGGTAATATGATGATTTATTATTGTGACTAAAAAAAAAATCCACCTGAATTCTCATATTTGCCTAAGGCCACAGCTAGTATATCTTGGATATTTTGTAGGGTCAGTGAGTGTTCTGGATTTCCTCACTGACATTTAATTTAAGCAGGTCAGTTAGCTGCATAGCCCTTTGAATTGGTTCCTCTTTGGATTTTTGGGCATGGCATAAAATGGAGAACGTTTTGCCTATTGATTTGTTCTCCTTCACCACATAGAAGAGAACATTTTTTGTTTGTGTGTTTGTTTAGGATTAGCCATGGCCATATGATAACACCAGAACACCCTGTGCCCAAGAATACATATAACTTTCAACTAAAAGTATTGATGACATTTGTGTAAAGTTAAAGATACAATGCAAAAATGAATAAATGGAAATTTCAATCTAATATACTAAGGTATTTAAAAAGGTGAAAGATTTATATGATCTGAGGAGAAACCAGAGTATACAGTAAGGTATTTAAATCAGACTTCTGTTCTCAACAGCTAAAATGTTTTTTCAGAAGATTGAAAGTATTGCTTTAATACTTACCATAATGTGTTCAGTAATACATATTCTCATACTATTAAATAATGAAATATTTATAGAAATATATTCTACACCACAAAGTATTTCAGCAAAATGTTTTTGTTTGTTTGTTTGTTTGTTTGTTTTTATTTGGTATTGCAGAGAATTCAGGATCACTGCTGTCTCATGTGTTTGATATTTTTAAGACTATACTTATGGTACCTACAATAAAAAAAAACCACCTTATTTATTGTAGAAGCCATTCCATTCCAACCTGACCTCTGGTTGGAAGTCTCAGATAAGGTCACGGATGCTGATTTTGATACTATTTATTTAGAAACTCTTCTTATAACTAGTTTAACTATTGAGATTATTCTTATAGTTGCCGTAGTTTAGAAAAAATTGGGATTTCAACTCCTGAATTCCTTTCAAGTTGATCAAGGAAAATTAGCGATGAGGAATAAACTGTTACACCACGTGCATACTTTCTAAATTAAAATTTATTGAGGGGACAATGGTCAACAAAACTGCATAGGTTTCAAGTGCACAATTCTATAATACATCATCTATATATTGTATTGTGTGTTCACAACCCAGAGTCAGTTCTCCTTACGTCACCATATATTTGACCTTCTTCTACCATCCCCCAATGCTGTTGTTGTGTCTATGAGTTTTTGTTTCTTTATTTGCTTGTCTTTTTCCTTTGTTGCCTTTAGTTTTATATCCCATATATGAGTGAAGTCATGTTTCTCAACTTTTTCTGTCTGACTTATTTCACTTAGCATAATACCCTCAAGATCCATCCCTATTCTCGCAAATGGCAGTATTCTAATTATCATATGACCCAGCAATCCCTCTCCTGGGTTTCTATCCAAAAAATCTGAAAGCATTTATCCGTAAAGATATATGTACTTCTATGTTCATTGCAGCTTTATTTACAGTGGCCAAGACATGGAAACAACCAAAGTGTCCTTCGAAAGATGATTGGATAAAGAAGATATGGTATATATACACAATGGAATACTACTCTGCCATAAGAAAACAAATTTTTTTTTTTTTTTTTAGAATTTACTTATTTATTTTTTTATTAAATTTATTGGGGTGACAATTGTTAGTAAAATTACATAGATTTCAGGTGTACAATTCTGTATTACATCATCTATAAATCCCATTGTGTATTCATCACCCAGAGTCAGTTCTCCTTCCATTACCATATAAACTAAGAAATTTGGGCCCAACTTTCGTTTCACCACTACCACTCCATTCCCCATCATTTCTTCCTTAGGTCACTAACATTTCTGACTCAACTTTTCTAATTTTCACATGGTTGACAGGAGTAACTTCTAACATTCTTCTGAAGCATATTTTTTTCAAGATAAAAGTTTTTGTCTGTTTTTTTGACTAGTGTATTCTCAGTGCCTAGAACAGTGAATGCCTGAAACACAGTTATAGCTATAGAATGAATGAATATAATTTAATATAAACATTTAAATGGGAGATAAATCAATTCTTCACCCAATCTGTAAAGAATTTCTGATTTCAAAAAGAATAGATTGCACAATGTATAAATTATGTGCTTTTTTATGTGCTTTTTTTAGAACATAAAAGTAATATGCTTAAGCATAATTTTATAAACATTTAACTTTTCAAATATAACATCCTTAGTTAATTCTTAATAGTAACAGAATAAAATAATACATATTTTTACAATGAGATATTTTTGAAAATAAACTATATAATGTGACTAAAATCAGAACAGAATATTAAGCTTTTAAGGAAAAATTTTCATTTTTAAAAATCCTTCTGTCAATCATTATTTCCTTCAAATTTCTATATAGTTAAGTAATGCCTCTAATAGTTGCTCCCTACAAACTTAATGCTTCTCTAGCAGCTTCCACATATAATAATTCGATGGTAAATATTCCACTAAAGGCATAGTTTTCTTAGCAGGCTCCAGTCAAAGGGCTTCTGCTTTAATAGTTTATCTAAAAGGCACATTATGAGAAACCTCTTCCTGTACAGGAATTTTTCTGTATTGTTTACATAGGTATCACAGCGCAATGTGCTTGATACAAATTGTTTCAGTTGGAAAGAGCTCTGCCATAGAAAACAGACAGGCAGCTGTTTGCGTAGTGCATACATTTTGTTTTTTTTGTTAAATATGGCTGCACCTGTGTAAACACAAACTTTATTTCCAAGAAGTACCCCTGCAGCTGCAAAGACTTTCAAATACATAACCAAAGCAGCTATTTTTTTGTGTACCATGTAATGTATGTAATAGGTTTTGGTCAGTTGTCAGTCTCAAAAATAATATAAGAAGGTTCATTTATTTTAATATAGACGTTTTATTGTACTTTTTCCAAAACTTTAATAGGAGGTTGACTTTATTTCCTACTTATGCTTCATATTGACTATTACAAAAATTAGATCTAATCAAGGAATAATGGTCCAGTCATCCAAAGTACATCAGAAAGAACAGTGTTCTTCATTCATTCACTGACTCATTCATTCTTATTCACGTGTATTTTCTTTTATTTTCCCCAAAGTATAGTCAAGAATTACAATAATCTTACAAATGACTTGCTAATGCAGACCTTATTACTCTTTCAAAAAAAAGGTTTACTATTATTGATGGAGGTAACTCTAATTATATAACAGAATTATAATCATGACATGCCCCAACAAAAGAAAGAACATGCCTTTCCCTACAGCACTGCTGAAGGATCCACCAGAACTTCCTAAAACTTTTCTCATATGCAATGAGTTGTACCCCACTGCTAAATGACATTAAAATATTAGCAAAAAACTAATTTTTAAATTAACTGTATTTAATTACTAAAACCACTTTAAGTATCATCTTCTAAATGTGTAAGTAGTTTCATCTTTTGCATACTTTTAAACTTCCCTTAGTCACAGTAAAAAAGCCTGAAACATAATCTCTTGGATCTTTGTTTAAGAAAATCAAGAAAAGGTGATTTTTACATATTTACAAGACCTTTTGATATGGAAAGACTTAAAGCACTTATTTAAGTACTATGAACATGCTGCTGGAGGTGTCTTCTCTGTCTGAGAGCCCTGGGCAGATACATAGACCCTGTGGGCATTTAAGGAGATTCCCAACCTGCTTCTTGGGAAACAAATTGCTTCTCCCTCCCTCAGAGTAGGGTATGGATTGATGCTTACAGCAATTTCGATGAGGCATCTGAAGGTGCCTGTAAATTAATGTTTCTTAAAGTATGGGCTAGGTAAACTTGGGAGGTCTGCAAGGTCAAACTACATTCATAATAATGCAAAGATATAATTTGCCTTTTTTACTCATTCTCTTATGAGGCTACAGTGGAGTTTCCTAAAGGCAACATGATGTGTAGTTAAGTTTTAAAATAAAATGAGTTAATATTTGGAAGTTAGTGAAATATTAGTGAATATTTTTCAAATTACCAATGCAGAATGGGTTAAAAAAAAATCATTCAAAGCCCTAGAGAGACCAAAAAGTTTTAATGTAACAAGGTAGAAAGAAATCCATTGAATCCATTAATAGGGTTTCATATTCCACATTACAATTAACCTTTAATAAGTCACCACATGTTGAGTTTTAATATAGTACAAAAGAAAAATATCCACAATTTTCTGAAAGAACTAATATAATACTTCTCTCTTTTCTAAAATCTGTATGAGGCAGGATTTTCTTCATATGCTTCAACTAAATAACATAGCTCAACAACTGGAATGCAGACACAGATATAAGAATCTAGTTGTCTTCTATTGAGTCAGACATTAAAGAAAATGAAAATAATGTTTAAAATGCCATTCTTCACAAATCTTTTTTGTTTGTTTGTGTAGGAAAATACAGTTGTTTTAACACATGCTGAACTTATTATTGTTCTTTTGAAACAAATTAATAGGTAAAATTTTAATTATCAATAGATACTGGAAACATCTCATTGATAGCCATAATTTTTTTTTTTAATGTAAAGAATTATTGAGGCCAAAAGAGTTTAAGAATTGCTGCTATGGATCATGCTTTTCTACTCCAAAGAAATATGAAATGAATATATGAAAAGATAGAATACTCAGTTGATCTATTTTTTTTTAAATAAAAATATAAGTGGACTCAAGAACACATGCTAAAAATTGAATTGTAGAGTATGGTCACATTTGCATACCCACAGCTTTTCCCCAGTCACACAATATGAAATTGTATAAAAGTGTGGTCACATGTCCTTGACTTTATTCCCCTGTGGACACCTGTGTATTCAGGGAACATATGAAAGTTAAGTTTTATGCCATCTTATTTCATGCTGCTTTAGATAGGGCTTGACTATGCAATCATAATAGGTAAATAGCTCTACTATACAAACATGAATGTTTCTAATATTACCAAAAAATAATATAGAATGACTAATTCAAATAAATCCCTTCTTATCTTAACATTTCATTGAGTCCAACATTCATGGATCCAACCTCTATGTTAAGCCCAAGGAAGACCACACTGTGAACTATTCACCTGATGTTGGAGAGACATTGCCTTTTACCAATTAAGGCAGCTGAGACTCCTTGCCATAAAGACTTAGGTGATTGTTAGCTGTACCTACCAAAACAAATGTGTTTTAGTAGACCAACAAATTATTACTAAAATTTTAATATGTTTTATGCATTTACTCATATATATTTTTTGTAAGCAAAATTAACAACCTCTTCTTAGGTACAGAGTTCAACAAGCAAACCCCTGAGATGACATGGTCATCCATGAATGCTGACCAGGCAAATGTACTTTTGACTCCTGTGGGTGGTAATACCATGGCTGGCTCTGGAGCATGCATTCTGTGTAATTTGTTGGCTTCACTTGTACACTCTAAATTCAGATTTCTTATTAGGAAAGCTGTCTGAGCTTGTGTAGGGGGTCAATGAAAACCTTTCTATGATGGGAGCATACTCCGTATGTTTAAGTGTTACCATCATCTTGCCTTGTGATGCTCACATTGTTTCCTATGTCAGTTTCTTCCACATTGATTACAGCTTACCAGTTATTCAGACCCAGTTGTTTTTCATGTTTTCATCATCTGCTCTGTGATTGGTGCTCCATTACTAAATGTTCTTTACTTCAATGTTTTCTGTTATTTTTCTTTTTCATGAACTTTTATTTCATTCTGGTAGAATAATATAGGGACTTCCAAAGTGGAGTGATTGCATTTTAGGAGAGTGTGCAAGATAATTCATAAGATAGAAAAAAAAAATACCAGTGTCATTGTTCATATTTATTTTGGCTTCATCTTTTAAAAATTCATTTTATTTTATACATATATATGTACACATATATACATACTTATATACAAAATAAAAATTCATTTGATTATTTATATATAATTATCATATCTTAGTTCAGAAGTACATGTGTGTAATTTAGAAACAAATATCCATATATGTGGATGTATGCCAGCATTTATTTTCAGTGGTGTATACCATCAAACATGTTTTGACGTCACTGATTATATATCATCTATTTTTCTTAAATTTCTGTCCCATGGTTTCTTGGAACCCTCACACAAATTTTAGTTTTATTTTTCCCACAAATTTGAAATCTTTTAAGTAAACACTCTAAACATTTTAATTGCATTCATTCAATACTTGAAATACTTTGATGCATTCCTTGTGTTCAAAATAGGTGACACATATTTAGCATTAGAAATGGTTGGAATTCTAAGATGGATTTCAAAAAATTCAAGTAACAAAATGATAAAAGATGCTCGAAATCTTGTAAGTGGTCACTACTTGCATGTCCCTATTGGTAATTTACTGGTGTTGTTTTTGTACAGCCTTCAATGATTACCCATTCTTTGGCTTTCACAATTACATAGGAATTTCTCACCACCACTCTCCACCTAAAATATAAATATGGTAACTAATGGCATACCTAGTACTATTTTTTCTTAGCTCTGACCATCTTTGTAGCATGGGCAAGAAATGCCCTAAAATTTGTGCTCTTCTGAGGGGGGCAGAAATCTCCAGCATCACTGGTACTACAAGAGAGTTTTTTTAAAAAATATACTTATAAAATGAAAATGCTCATCATAACCCAGTCCTAATTTATTGTAAATAAAATGGTACAATGAAGTGTAACCTCATAGATGATCTAATGACAATTCCTGTTTTACGAGTAGAGAAAATGTGCCTGTACTAGGTTAGGAAACTTGCTAAAGATTACACAGCTGCTTACTAGCAAGACTAGGACTACCCGACACCTCACTTCCTAATGTAGCACACTTCTACTAAACCGGGGCTAAAATTCAGAGTATTTTGAGAATAAATATTGTTTGAATATTACTTGGAAATATATTTTATCATAGTTTATTGATTTATGCTCTGCATTGCCCAGTTACATGATTTTTATCTCTCTTATCTTATTAGAGACTAGAAGTCATCTCTTTATTTTACTTTATAACATAACAATTTAAAGCTCCATAATCAAATTAGGACCTCATAATATTTTTGAAGGGATGAGTGAGACATATCATAATCATGAAATTTTTCCACTTTAAAATAGACTCAAAATGTTTGGTATATTTTGGCTGCAGGTGAATTCTTCTGTTTATTGAAAGGAAATTGGATAATATTTGAGAATATAGATCTCTTCAAATTCACTGTCATTAGTAGAAGAGAAGGTTGGAGTGAGATAGAGATGTGTTTGTTCTTCCTTCCAAAGGCTGTTTACAAACATCCTTAGTCCTGAGAGAAGGATGTGGATTGTTACTTACTGAATATCACATCTATGACAGACATTTTACAATCCCAAACTCTAGAACAGTATTACATAAATACCAGTATTAAGTACTAATAATGGTCTCCTTGTGTAGCCTGCTTGTGGAATAAAATAATTTTTAATGGGTTCGCAGTTTTGTTTTTGTTTTTTTAATAAATTTACTGGAAATTCAACTTATAGTAAATGTACGTTCATTTTTTATAGGTTATAAAAATGTAAAGGTGTGTCCCTGAGCTCACATTTCAGAGGTTTTGAATGACCCTTTGTATCTGATTTTTATTGTGCACTGTGAATGTTACAGCAATTTTGGTTCCAACATGTAAACTGGAGCCTGTTTTATGCATAAAATCATGTAGCTCAATCTCCAAATATATTGCTCACCCATGCATGATAATTAATTTTTTATTGAACTAAGCCCCAAAATATTAAGCATTAGTTGATTATGGATAACTAAATGATGTTAGATGTCAATGGGCAATTATAATAAAATATTAAAGCAACTTTATATCAAGAAAAAGATAAACATATACATACTCTTGATTCAGTTACTTCAATTTTTGTACATTAAAAATGTATTTAAGAGCTGCCAATTCAATTACTTCAAATATGAAGTCATGTTATTTTTGAGAAATTCCAAGACTGTTGAATTGCAATTGAGAGATTAGGAGTCCCAAAAAGTTGCTGCCACTAAGCCTCATCTAAGCCAAGACAAGCTTATGATCCTTTCTTTAAAAATAAATTTAGAATCCTTCTTAGAAAATGTGCCACAGTATAGCACTCAGAGATAAACTATATTGCAAGTCTCTCTTAAAAAAAGATAGAAATAAGTTGCTTAATAAAGTCTAAATCATTCCTTAGGTTAGCTAATAGAAGCAACCACAGTTATAAAATTAATCAGTCCCTGCTATTACAGCAAATTGGTGAAGATTGTATTGACACATCTTCATCTGCATGTCTCATCAGAGGTGCCCGTGCCATTTAGCTACGAAACCCTGGAGGCTTTTCTCCACACAGAATCTTATAACACTTCAATTAAGGGACACCAAGCTGCCAACCAGATAGCGCCGCATTTATTTCTTGATGACTCCTTAAGTTGTGCCACAGGCTTATCATTAAGAGAATATTTTTCACAGCAGGTTGCAAAGATCCTTATGCCATTAAAAAGAATTGAAAAAGCATCAATTTGTTGTTTCCACCTAACACAGATATTTTTCATTGCTGGTACAGCCATTAAAAACAATCTGTTTTATTGCATTCTGAAAAGATCACATGGAGTACACATAATGATTTATTTTAAGGATGACATTAGGATTAAAACCACTGTGAAAATGTAGTATTTGAAATAAATATTTAGGAAAACGAAGTCTCAAATATGCTTTTCTTTTTTATAGCAAATTATGAGTAGAAATTTACTGATATCTCACATCAGAGTTTTAAAATGCTCCAAACGAATACCTTTTTAAAGATGAGGAAGAATGTCTCTGGAGAGCTATGCCTCAGGAGAGCTATGTCTCTGGAGAGCTATGTCTCAGGAGAATGAGATGCCTTAAAATTTTAAGTGGAAATCCTTTGAAAATTAGTAAACCAGAATAGAATGCTTGAAAACATAATAGATTAAATGCTTCTTTGGGGCAATGTATGGAATTTTTTTAGGGGAGTGGAGGGTGCTTAATACCATTGCTACATTGTATTGACTTAAAATACTATTTTTTAGTCACCAAAGTGGGAGAAAACACCCAGTTCCGGTTATTTATATTATGGCAACTGCTGAATATGGCTACTACGTAAAATTGTAGTTTAACACAGTGACTTATTTTACAAGTTATTTTCTCAGTATTAGAGTGGTCACTATTAGATAGCTTGCATCAGCAATAACTTAAAACAAGAAAAAAAATTCTGTCAAGGAGGCTTCTTAATGCTACTGCTCAAAAAATTTTATAAGTTTTTCATAAGTTGTTTTTGATAAATCAAAGAAAAAGACAAAAAATAAATCATGCAATCCAGCAAGGACTATACAGTATTTTAAATGAGTCTTCTAAAGAACATCAACAACAAAACAACCTCATAAAGGAGGACCTTATTCTGTCTTTCTGCTTTAAAATATTGATTATACCCTGGTATTACCAAAGATGGGGGGCTTTATGTTAAAACTGACCTCATTGAAATCTACCAGGACCTCAGCATGATAAATGGGACAGGGTGTAATAAAGAGTTGTAGTGAACATTGAAGTATACTGTCAGATCCCTACTTCAGGACTGAGACACTCATTCCTCCTGAAGTCAGGAGTTTGGTCTGAGCTGACAAGATCTCAGCTGAATCCCTTACTGGGGATCGTCCTGAGTAGGAAACATCCTCTATGTCCAAGGTCACAGCTCCTGCCTAAGGACAACTCACATCCAATGACTGATCTATAGAGGGGTGTAGAGGCCCTGTCACCTTGCTACAGAGCCAGAGAACTCTGAAGAACCATCTCAGCTCTAAAGCACTCCCTGTAGGATTTTAGAGGCCTTTGTTGTGAGGGCACAACAGTCCAAATCTTCTCTCTGCCTAACCCTACCTCCCTCACTGCACCACAGATGTGGACCTCAGGGACACACACCAATCAACATCCTACATGAAATCTCCATCTCAAATTTGGTGCCGAAGAATCAACCTCTAAGAAAATAGTACCCCATGTTTAACATATGAGTATCAGATTTGATTAGTTAGTCTAAATAAACTATGCAACAGGAGCAAAAAATAGAGAATTATGGAGGCATGGGGGCACATATTTTAAAACAAACAATCTTAGATGCACTTGGGATGCCTGAGATATTCAGAGTTCAGTTTTCATAAAACATATCTCTTAAATCTTCTCCATTCTCACTGGTACCACATTCATGATCTCTCCCTGCCTCTGATTTTCCCCAATTCCAGTTAATTCATTCTCTTCATGGCTGACAGGATTATCTTTCAAAAACTCAGATTTGATGTTAAAACGCCCCTGTTTAAAACCTTCTGATGCTCTCACATTGTTACAGTTTAAAAAAGCGTTTTATCCCTTAAAACCCTTATCCTGGCATTTATATCACTTCACTGCCTGGAACATCCTTTGGTGACTGATCCCAAAGAAAGTACAACCTAAGTACCTCTGTTACAGATTCTTTGAATGTTGCACTATTTCCAGAATATGACAGATCTTTCTGTGATTCAGTGTGTGCTTCTGAACCAGTTGGTCCTTAATGTCTTTCCTCTACCTCTTTATCTTGTTTAGAAACTTCTTCGATCCTGCAAGACTCCTCAGATCCTTATTTTCTGTTTAATTGTTCCTGATTCTTCCACCCAAATAACAACTCCATACCTTATTCCCCAATTTTATTTGTGCATTCATCTCTCACAAAGCTTATGTTGTAATATAATTTATCATGTTTACATCTTTTTGTACCCCACCAAACAGTGAATTTTTCAAGGGAAGGGGGATACCATTTAATTTGTACCCCATATTAAATACCTAAACAAATAAATGGGAATGTCTTAATTTACGATTCCCCAAAAGCAGAGCCTAAAGCAAGGACTTGGGTGCAGGCAGTTCATTTGAGAAGTGAGTTTAGGTAGCAAGAGTGAGTGAGAAAGAGGAATGAGACATGGAAGGAAGGAAATTCAATAATGGATTGACCAGTTATTGAGGTGGTCACCACTGTGGATAGTGGGTCAAGACCTCTGGGAACTTTCTAAGGATAATATGGAAAACATCTCCAAATTTTTGCTATGAAATACAGGAATATGGGGGCATTTATCCATTCACTCCATTGCACCTTGATTATCAGTTGCTCTGGCGATATTAAGTCCCATTCCCTTGCAGACTATACCTGCACAATGGCTGGGTGAGATCTGGGCTTTGGAAAAAGTCTTGAAAGGGGAATCTGAGAGAGAAGACTGACAATGCGTAGAGAAATGTCCACTGCAGCTGCAGCTGAAATCACAGGTAGGATAAACAGATGTGGTGCAGGGCACAAAAGCATATGCTACAGGACATTATTGAGCTAAAGTTCTGAGATTGTTAGTTTTGAGGGAGTAGTGTTGAATCTAATCAGGTACTCTGACTTAAAGTGGAAAATGTAACTAAATATATTTTCAGTGCAACTGAAATTAAGCCGAAGCTTATATTTATGACATGGATTCTTATTCACTTCAAAGGAGTTTTCCTTAGTTGTACCTGGCTCTTTTTCTTTGTCGTCTTCTTTGTTATCTCTTCTATGAGTAATGGAGCATGTATTATTAACTTGGCAATTTAAGTTCTCTGAGCCTCAGTTTTCTCATGGGTAATGAGAAGATAAGAATCTATTCCACAGAATTATTTTCCATCTATCTATTTATTCACTTATTCATTGAACAATTATCTATTGAATATCTACTATGTGCTTGTCACCACTGTACTTAGGGCCACGGGTATAATGGAGAGTAAAAACAAAACAAGATAAAGGCTCAAAGTAACAAAACATATATATCAGTTCTTCACATAATAAATCTGGTGAAAGAAAGGTACTGAACAAATAATCACACAAACACATAATATAAAAAAACTTAGTCAATGCCAGAAAGGAAAAGTGTAATGTACAATTTTCACAAGAGTGTATATAGTAGGAGTATATAATTTAGATTGGTGTTCACTCAATGCCATCAAACTCTGTCTGTCAAACTAAGACCCGCTTAAAGAATGAGCAGGAGTTTGTGAGATGAGGTATTGGTGTGATGAGGTGAGAACTATAAGTGAAAGCTATGAAGCAGAAGGGAAAAGCGTGACATATTCTAAAGAAGGTGCAGTTTTTTAGAACAAAGTGAAAGAGGTTGAGAGATCAGTGCATGGTGAGGCTGGAGAGGTAAGCAGGGACAAAAACATTTGAGAGCATGGAGGCACTAATAGTCGTCATGATTGGGAAGCAATGAGAAGACTTTGAAAGACTTTAAGCTGAAGATGTACGTGATATGACATATTTGTGAAAGATTGTTCTTATGTATGGATTGAATGAGTGTTGGAATGAATGCAAGATGTGTAAACAGAACCATAGTTCTATTGAAAGATTACTGACTTCATAAAGCATCTCATGTGCTGGGATTATTTAGTACCTCTATGGAGTTGATAGAATTTGGTTGCATTCCCTTTTTCTTATCTTCTCTCATTTTTCTTTCTTTGGTTTTTCTTCTCTTAACTTTTTTCTCTATCCTAATAACTTACTCTTAGCATCTCAAAGAGAACTTCATTGAAAGAATGAAGTTATGCTATTCAGAACCAACGGCCTGTTACACATTTCTTGTCATATTCCTGTGTGATTTGTGCTGCTGAGAAAATCAAAGGGAGATACTGAGCCATTCTGCTCAGGATTTATGGGTCAAGGAGAAGGAATCATGGTCTTTGCAGTGTTGTTAGAAGCAAAGGGGCAGATGTTAGGAATCATTTGGCAGATAAAATTATGTAAAGAGAGGTCAAGGGTGTTGGGTAAACTAGAAGAGGTGAATTAGAGATGGGAGTAAATGAATTATGGTAAGAGACTTCTGGATATCCAAGCAGCAGGAGAGAAACTGAACATATTGAGTTCTAAAGACGCATAATACAATCATGATTAAAAAAGGGAAAACATGAAGAAATATAGGTAACAAGTATGATGATAATTTTTTGGCATATTAAACTGGAATATCTATGTACGTATAAATAATATGGTTTTTAATTCTTATAATGATAATAAATTAGAAATATTTTAAAATCCCCCAAACAAAATTTGATACCAGTAAATTTAGTGTTGAAGAGAAATAGCACAGAATCAAGAAAATTGCTAGGTACATTTGTATACAGGAATCACCGTCCAGATTCTTCACAGAAAAATCAAAGAGCATCTTTCCTTTTGAATATTAAATATAAGCTTATTAATCATGATGATACCACTTTTTATTTTGTTTCTTTCAACTTTGTTGAGGCACATTAAGTAACACACATCTGAAGTGTGTATTTTGATGATTTTGATATACATACATCTGTGGAAACATCACCATAATCAAGGTAACCTACAACACCATCAGCCCCCAAAGTTTACTTGTGCCCCCTTTGTAATACTTTCTTCCTTCCACTCACATCCCCAGTCAAGCACTTATGTGCTTTCTGCCTACACATTAATTTGCATTTTCTAGAATTTTATATATATGGAATTATACAGTGTAATGCTGGGTTCTTCTACCCAGCATAATTATCTTGAGACTTATCATGTTGTAGTATGTATCATTAGTTAACTTTATTTTATTGCTTAGTAATAGTACATTGTATGAATATACCACAAATCATTCATCAATTTGCCTATTAATGGACATTTGGGTTGTTTCCATGTTTTATTTTTTACCAATAAAGATCCTGTGAACATTGGTATATAAGTCTTAGCATGAACATATGCTTTATTTCTCTTGGGTAACTACTTAAGATGTAATGGCCAGGTCATATGGCAGGTGTATATTTAATTTCAAATAAACTTCAAGACGTCCCCCAAAATGATTGTATCATTTTACATTCTCACTTGTAGTTTAACATAAAAATTACATGAGTCAACATTGCCTTACACAACTTTAACAACAATACAATAAGTTCAGTATTATTTTCCCCATTATACAGAAGAAAATCAAAGTTCAGGGATGTCAAATAAACTACTTGTGATCACAAAGCAAGTGAACGGAAGAGTTAGAATTCAAACTCATATCTGACAGTGCCAGAATGCTTTTTCATAATGTCTAGGGAAAGTGTTTCATAAAGCAAGGAGTAGCTCTTGCTTTAAATAGATGTGATTCTCATCCACAGTTGCTAGCTCCTGCTTGGCTTAGATAAATGAATACAATGGGAAATCATTTTAGTCCAAATGATGGTCCATTGTCCAGACAAGGTGGAGGTACAGCTTTATTTAGTTGACTGGAATTCAGACTTGTGACCTATCATCTGTTGGAGAACATAGATATAAGACCTTCCAATAAACCAATAATCTTCTTAATTTGAGAGAAAAACTCCAATTAGGTAAAGGGCTACTTACTTTATTTTGCTGTGTATAATGTGCACTTTTTTGCCCAAATTTGTGAGGGAAAAATAAGGATGCACAGTATACATGGGTAGTACTAATTCTGTATCTATATAAATGTTTTTTAACTCTTTTGTTTATGTTTATGAGTTAAAAGTATAACCCTAGAATCAAAGATATTCATATGCAAAATAATATCCTGGAATGTGATAACTGGTTTTGTTGAACTTATGACGAACTTGCAATGACAAAGACTTCTTGGCCTTCTATGATGCATAAATATCATAAATTCATAACTGGTACATAAAATTTCATACACCTTGTATCTGTTCTCGTGTTTTGTAATTATTTGTTATATACAATTTCTTGTACCATAATATGTTAGAATCTAAATGCTAAAATTCCTTTATAATACAAAACCAAGTACCTAAATGTAAACAAATAAAAATTGAATTAAAGAATTAAAATGAAAGATTTTTTCCCCTGAAAGTTTGGACCAAAAATGTGGGTGTGCATTATACATGGGAGTGCATTATACAAAGCAAAACAGGTATAATCAGCAACCATAGATATGCATTTATTGGCTTAGTGGCTTTTTCTTTTTACTGTTGATTTTGTTTCAGAGAACAGATAAAGACACAAGAACTGGAAAGCAGAAAAGAAAAGAAAGAAAAAATCACTTCTCAGCCTTTTGGCTAAGATAAAGTGTGAAAAGAAAGAGAGAGAGAGAGAGAGAGAGAGAGAGAGAGAGAGAGAGAGAGAGAGAGAGAGAGAGAGAGAGAGAAAAGGTGGAAAGAAAGAAAAGAAAGGAAGGAAAAAACCTGGGAAACAAAGACAAGGATAGAGCACCTGGAAGAGATTAATGGACAGAAATATTGTCTCTTTATTTCCATTTTTAATAAGTCAAACACATTATGTAAAATTTAAAGTGTGAGAACTGTACATAGATGTATGAAATGCAACCTACAAGAGACTCTTGTGGTTTTTGATGCTGTTGTTGGCACTGTTCCTTCTAACTACTGATGGATACTTTGGTTCTATAATGGTTACTCTCAATTCAAGCCTCTACGGTAACCTAACACCCAGGAGAGACAATGATGAAATAACTGCTTCTGCCTTGGGGACATAACATTTCAGTACTGTTCAGTACTGAGATTAAAACAAACAGAAGACTCTAACTCTTTTCTCTTTAGAGAAGAATCAAGTGTATAAGGGTGGTCTGTATTCAGGAGATAGTGACTGAAGGTCCAAAAATTAACACCAGAATCACTATTTCTCAAAGATTTTCATACCTCTCCATCTCTACTGTGATCAATTTCAATAGCTTCCTGACTAAATGTAGCAAATACAAATACAGAGGGTGCCAAAAAAAATGTATATACATTTTAAGAAAGGAAAAAACTGTATTAAAATTGTAATAATATATGCCAATAACAAAAGATGAATACAAGTCATGTTTGACTTCTACAATTACAAGAGGTGCTCAAAGTGGTTACCATAAGTGTAATTTTAATGCAATTTTTCCTTTCTTAAAAAGTGCATACATTTTTTGGCACCTTCTGTATAGTGCTCAAAGTTAAATATAACTTTCAGATAAAAATATTTTTAGTATAAGAATACCCCATGCAATATTTGGGATATACATATTTAAAAAAATATTCATTGTTTACCTGAAATTCAAATTTAATTAAGTGCCCTGTATTTTTATCTGGCAACCCTATTGCCAACACACTTCCCCTTCTCTTTCACTCTGACCTCCCTCATTACAGAGTCAGCAAAATGGAATATCAGAATTTACTGAGACGTGGAACACCTAAATTTAACAGGAGCCGTTAAAGATGGAAACACTTTAGTACATTCTTTCAAACATTCAAAGTCAGCCAATTACAGTGTCATGTATTCATACATACATAATATCTACTTTGATCATTTCAATAAATGCTAAAATTAATTTTGTACAATTCAACACACTCTTTATAAATACACTGAAACAATACAAATGAAAAGACAATAATCAATGTAATAACTTACTATTTAATAATTAATATTCTTGACATCTTTCTGTGTCAACTACAATAAGGGTATTATCTTATTTAATCCTAACAATGAAAAACAAAATCTTAATGAGGCAGAAATAATAAGTGTTATTCCATTCTCATTCTATAGGTTAGGAAACTGAAAATGGAGAGGTAAAGCCATTTATTTGCACCAAAGCACACAGCTAGTAATTTATGGAGCCAGGCAGTGCAACTTCAGAGCCCATATTCCAAACCACTGCACTATACTGCCATTCTTCATACCAACTGTAATAAATATGCATTGCTTAGGAATAAATAAAATAAAAGATATTCAGAACTTATACTATTAAAAACAGTTGAATGGCTAGATATATGTTTTGAATGAAAGACAATATTCTCAATTTTCCCCAAATTAATACGCAGCTGGAATAAAATATTATCAAAGCTCAAATCACATTTCTGAGAAAGTTGGCAAATTTGTTCTAAAATTAATCTGTAAGGATGCATTAGGAAAACATATTTGAGTAAAGGAGAATAAGTAGAGAGAAGTTTGGTTTACAAAATAGAATAGGAAGAGTAAATATTGTAAAGATATCAATTTTTACCAAATAAAACTTTAAATTTAATGCAATTCCAGTAAATTCCAAACAGGTTTTATGTGCATGAGATGAGATTAGTTAATGCAATGTTTTTTATTTCATCCAATAATATTTTCGCATGTCTAAAAGATAAGGACTCTCTTTCCTAACATAACTAACCACTATTCCATCATTATACCTAAATACCTTAATATTGTCAAATACCCAGTTAGTGTTCAAATTTCCAATTGTTTCATAAATGTAATAATTATTTTACAGTTCATTTTATTGACTCAGGATTCAAATAAGGCCCATGCATTGCAACTGATGAAAAGTATATATATATTTCTCCCCCATCCACTTTTTTCTTGCTTGCAATATATTGGTTGAAGAAACCAGGTTTTTTTGTCCTGTAGAGTTTTTTACAGTCTGGACTTTGCTAATTGAATCCTATGGTGTAGTTTAACTTGTGTCCTCTGTACTTCCTGTAAATTGCTATTTGTATATGGAGAACTGATAAGTTTCAGGTTATTTAATTATTTTATTTTAATTTGATTTAATTTAATTTTATTTTAGTTTAATTCAATTTTGTTTTATTATTTTATTTTATTTGGCAAAAACTACTTCCCAGGTGGTATTCTTCCATTCACAAGCACATAATGCCTGCCTCTAAGAAATGTTAGCAGCATTGGTCATCAATGACTTAGACCCATTAATACAGAAGAGATTGCAAAATAGTAATATTCTCATGTTATAATAAGTATTCTATATTGTCAGCTAGAACACTTCTATAAAAAGAAACATTTCTTTATTATGCAGGTCATAGTTTGAATAACAAATATAGGATAAGTATTTGATTGCTTTAGCTAATATAAATTTGACAAATAATAAGAAAAACTCACTCTCTTGGATATTAAGCTTCATTTTAAAGTTTAGTAAGTAATGCAGTCTGGTATTGGTATAGACATATAGGGACAAAACAATGAAAAGACATAAGAATCCCAAAACAAATATTTATTAAATCTTTGAAATGTTTTATTGAATTAGCTAGCAACCAGATAAAGAATCAGAACATATCAGAAACCCAGAAACCTCCTTCTTGGACCCTTTTGGTCACTACTCGTTCTCAAAGGTAACCACTATTCTGATGTCTAAGAGCATATATTAGTTTTGCCTATATTATACTTTATATAAATGGAATCATATGTTAAGTACTCTTTAGTATTTGGCTTCTTTTATTGAACAGTATATTTCTGAAATTAATTCATGTTATTACATGCAATTATAGATCGTTTGTTCTTATTTCTGTATAATATTCTATTTTGATAAGCATTGCTCTAAGTAGTGAAGATAAAGCGATTGAAAGAAAAGGGACTCCATGCTTTAATGTAACTTATATTCTAGTGACTATAATATATAACATGCGTACGTATAGGGAAGCTGCCTATATACTAGAGTCATTGGGGTATTGAATCAATGGGGCTGGGATAATTTGTTTCTATTTTGAAAACAGATAAAAGTTAAATTCTATTTTACGCCATACACAAAAAATAATTACAAGAAATTTAGAGATCTAAATGTAAAAGACAAAGCTTTAAAACTTTTAGAAGAAATATTCATTTATTAGTTATCAATATTAATATATCATTTACTAGTACCAAGCATTTTTCTAAGTATTATTTTTCTAAGTATTTCTAAGATATTTATCTAAGTATCAGCAAAAATAACATACAAATATCCCTGCTCTTATGAAGCACACATTTAATGTGGTGAAACAGACAATAAAAACTTTAATAAGTAAATTATATAGTATATTAGAAAATTATGACTATCTGGAAAAAAGTAAAGCCAGTAGGAGTAAGGGAGGTGGGAGTAAAGGACTCCCGCAAAGGAGGAAATAGGGTTGCAATTTTAGACAGGATGGTCAGGGAATATAGGAGAAAATTATCTGTGGCCTCAGAGTAGGAAGAATTTCTGAAATAAGACAAAAAACACAAATCATAAAGAAAATGCTTGATTAATATGTATGACTACATTAGAACAGAAACTTTTACACATCAAAAGATAACAGAAACAAAGTAAAAAAATGTATGAAGATATTCGCAATCCATATGATCATCCAAGGATTGGTATCTAGAATATACAAAGGACTTATACAAATTAATAGTTACAAACAACTAACAGAAAAAATATAGACAAAGGGTATAAATATGAAATTCACAGGAGAGGAAACACAAATTATGACTAAATCTATGGGGAAAAATGCTAACAATCAAGGAAAATGTGAATTTAATACACAATGATTTTTAATTTATTATTATTTTTAAAAAATTATTTATATTTCCTGAAAATAATATTTTATTTTTGTACACCAATATTTTTTTCTTTTTTTTATTAGTTTCAGGTACAGAAGACAAAGTAATACTTAGACGTTTATCATTTATATCCCTCACACTGTGTGAACCCCCCATCCACTATCCCTCTGACATCGCACAGAGCCATTACATTTCCACTGTCTCTATTCCTAATGCTGTACTCCGCTTCTTGTAAGTATATACGTACATAATATATACATATACATATAAATTTATAGTTGACATTCATTATTGTTCAGCTTCAGCTTCAGGTGTACAGTGCAGTGATCAGGCATCTGCATCATCCCTGAGGTGGTCTCCCTAGTGAGACAAGTGTCCATCGGATACCCTACAAAATTTTTTCAATATTATTGATTACATTCCCCAAATTAATTTTCAAAACCCTGTGGCCATCTTGTGGTTACTGACTGTTTTCTAATCCCCTCACCTTCCCCCTTATCCCCACCCACTCACCCATCTAGCAACCCTCAGTTCTTCCTCTATGTCTCCAAAACTGTTTCTGATTAGTTCATTCACTTATTCTTTTCTTTAGATTCCACATATAAGTGAGATCATATGGTATTTGTCTTTCTTTGTCTGACTTATTTCACTTAACATAATGTTCTCTAGGTCCATCCATGTTGTTGCAAATGGTAAGATTTCTTTCTTCTTTATGGCAGCGTCATACTCCATTGTATAAATGTATCACTGTTTCTTAATCCAGTCATCCACTGATGGGCATTTCGGTTGTTTCTATGTCTTGGCTATTGTGTATAGTGCTGCAATAAACATAGGAGTGCATAAAGATTTTTGAATTGGAGTTTTGGATTTCTCTGGATATATACCTAGGAGTGGAATTGCTGGATCATAAGGTAGTTCCATTTTCAGATTTTTGAGATACCTCCATACTGTTTTCCATAGTGGCTGCACCAATCTGCAATCCCACCAACACTGCACAAGCATTCCCTTTTCTCCACATCCGCACCAGCACTTGTTGTTTGTTGATTTATTGATGGTAGCCATTTTGACTGGGGTGAGGTAATATCTCATTGTGGTTTTTATTTGCATTTCTCTGATGGTTAGTGAGGTTGAGCATTTCTTTTTTTTTTTTTTTTTTTAATTTATTGGGGTGACAATTGTTAGTAAAATTACATCGATTTCAGGTGTACAATTCTGTATTACATCATCTATAAATCCCATTGTGTGTTCATCACCCAGAGTCAGTTCTCCTTCCATCACCATATATTCGATCCCCCTTACCCTCATCTCCCACCCCTCACCCCCCGCCCCCCTTACCCTCTGGCAACCACTAAACTATTGTCTGTGTCTATGAGTTTCTGTTTCTCATTTGTTAGTCTTGTTCTTTTGTTGTTTTTGGTTTATATACTGTCTGTTTGCCATCTGTATGTCCTTTTTAGAAAAAATGTCTCTTCATGTCCTCTGCCCATTTTTTAATTGGGTTGCTTTTTTTTTTTGGAGTTGAGTTTAGTGAGTTTCTTTATAAATTTGTGATATTAACCCCTTATCAGATATATCATTGGCAAATATCTTTTCCCATTCAGTAGGATCGCTTTTTGTTTTATTGATGGTTTCCTTTGCTGTAAAAAAACTTTTTAGTTTGATGTAATCCCACATGTTTATTTTTTCTCTTACTTCCCTTGCGCGAGGGGATATATCAGTAAAAATCTTATTCTGGGTAATGTCTGTGAAGTTTCTTCCTATATTTTCTTCCAGGAATTTTATGGTTTCAGATCTTACATTTAAGTCTTTAAGCCATTTTGAATTTATTTTTGTATATGGTCATACTCCATTGTATAAATGTACCACTGTTTCTTAATCCAGTCATCCACTGATGGGCATTTCGGTTGTTTCCATATCTTGGCTATTGTGTATAGTGCTGCAATAAACATAGGAGTGCATAAAGATTTTTGATTTAGAGTTTTGGATTTCTCCGGATATATACCTAGGAGTAAGGAGGTGGTCCAGCTTCATTTTTTTCCATATGTCTGTCCAGGTTTCCCAGCACCATTTATTGAATAGACCGTCTTTATCCCACCGTACACTCTTGCATTCCATTGTCTTGGATTAAATGGCCATATAGACATGGATTTAATTCTGGACTCTCTAATCTGTTCCATTGATCTATGTATCTGTTTTTATGCCAGTACCATGCTGTTTTGATTACTGTAGCCTTGTAGTATAATTTGATGTCAGGTATTGTTATACCTCAGACTTTGTTTTTATTTCTCAAGATTGCTGAGGCTATCCGGGGTCTTCTATGGTCCCATACAAATTTTAGGATTATATGTTCTATTTCTGTGGAAAATGTCATTGATAGTTTGATAGGAATTGCGTTGAATATGGATATTGCCTTAGGCAGCATGGACATTTTAACTATATTAATTCTTCCTATCCATGAACATGGTATGTGTTTCCATCTATTTGTATCTTCTTTCATTTCTTTCTTCAGTGTCTTATAATTTTCTGAGTACAGATATTTTACTTCTTTGGTTAAATTTATTCCCAGGTATTTTACAGTCTTTGAAGCAATTGTAAATGGGATTGTTTTTTTTTCAATTTCTCCTTCTGTTGTTTTGTTATTGGTATATACAAATGCAACTGATTTCTGAATATTAATTTTGTATCCTGCTACTTTACTAAATTCATCTATCAGCTCTAATATTTTCTTGGTGGAGTCTTTATGGTTCTCCATATATAGTATCATGTCATCTGCATATAATGACAATTTCACTTCCTCTTTACCGATTTGGATGCCTTTTATTTCTTTTTCTTGTCTGATTGCTGTGGCTAGAGCTTCCAGCACTATGTTGAATAGAAGTGGAGAAAGTGGGCAACCTTGCTTTGTTCCTGATCTTAAGGGGAATGATTTTAGCTTTTCCCCATTGAATATGATGTTACCTGTGGGTTTAACATATATGGCCTTTATTATGTTGAGATATGATCCCTCTATTCCCACTTTCTTAAGGGTTTTTATCATAAATGGCTGCTGGATTTTATCAAATGCTTTTTCTGCATCTAATGATATGATCATGTGATTTTTATTTTTCATTTTGTTAATGTGGTGTATAACATTAATTGATTTGTGGATGTTGAACCACCCTTGCTTACTTGGGATGAATCCCACTTGATCATGGTGTATGATCTTTTTAATGTATTTCTGAATTCTGTCCATTAGTATTTTGTTGAGGATTTTTGCATCTATGTTCATTAAAGACAACAGCCTGTAGTTTTCTTTTTTTGTGGTGTCTTTGTCTGATTTTGGTATCAGGGTGATAGTGGCTCCGTAAAAAATCCTTCTGGATTTTTTGGAAGAGCTTAAGGAGAATAGGTGATAATTCTTTTTTGAACATTTTGTAAAATTCACCTGTAAAGCCATCTGTTCCAGGGCTTTTGTTTGTTGGGAGATTGTTGGTTACTGATTCAATTTCCCTGTTGGTAATCTGTCTATTCAGGTTTCTGTGTCTTCTTGAGTTAACCTTGGAAGGTTGTACGCCTCTAGAAAATTGTCCATTTCTTCCAGATTGTCAAATTTGTTGGCATATAGTTGCTCATAGTAATTTCTTTTTTTTTTTTTTTTCAACTTTGGATATGCTCCTTTTTTTTTTTTTTCTTTTTTTTTATTAAATTTATTGGGGTGACAATTGTTAGTAAAATTACATAGATTTCAGGTGTACAATGAATTTCTTAAAATATTTTGTATTTCTGAGGTGTCTGTTGTCACCTCTCCTCTTTCATTTCTGATTTTATTAATTTGGGTCCGCTTTCTTTTTCTTAATGAGTCTGGCTAAAGGTTTGTCAATTCTGTTTATCTTTTTGAAGAACCAACTCTTGGATTCATTGATCTTTTGTATTGTTTTTCTGGTTTCTATTACATTTATTTCCTCTCTGATCTTTATTATCTCCTTCCTTGTACTCCCTTTGGGCTTATTTTGCTGTTCTTTTTCCAGATCCCTTAAGTGTGAAGATAAACTGTTTATTAGTGATGTTTCTTGTTTCTTTAGGTAGGCCTGCAATGCTATGAATTTCCCTCTTTGGACTTGTTTCGCGGCATCTCATAGATTTTGGATCGTCGTGTTTTCATTTTCGTTTGTCTCAAGATATCTTTTGATTTCTTCCTTGATCTCCTGGTTGACCCATCCATTACTTAGTAACATGTTATTCAGCCTCTATGAATTGGTGTGTCTTTCAGTTTTTTCCTGTAGTTCATTTCTAATTTCATAGCACTGTGGTCAGAGAAGACAACTGGTATGATTTCAATTTTCTTAAATTTATCAAGACTTGTTTTGTGGCCTAACATATGGTCTATCTTGGAAAATGTTCCATGTGCACTTAATAAGAATGTGTATTCTGCAGCTTTGGGGTGAAAGGCTCTGAAAATATCGATTAAATCCAAGTGGTCCAATGTGTCATTTAAGGCTGTTGTTTCATATTGATTTTCTATCTGAAAGACCTGTCCCTTGTTGTCAGAGGTGTGTTGAAGTCCCCTACTATGATAGTGTTACTGTTGATCTCTGTCTTTATGTCCGTCAATATCTGTTTTATACATTCAGGTGCTCCTATGTTGGGTGCATAGATGTTTACTTGGGTTATGTCCTCTTGTCGGATCAATCCCTTTATTATTATATAGTGCCCATCTTTGTCTTTTAATATGTTCTTCATTTTAAAGTCTATTTTGTCAGGTATAAGTATTGCAACTCCAGCTTTTTTCTCTTTTGTATTTGCATGAAATATCTTACTCCAACCCTTCACTTTCAGCCTGTGTGTGTCTTTTGATCTGAGGTGAGTCTCTTGTAAACAGCATATACAAGGGTCTTGGTTTCTTATCCACTCAGCCACCCTATGTGTCTTGATTAGAGCACTTAATCCGTTTACATTTAAAGTGATTATTGATAGGTACATAGTTATTGCCATTTTTAAATTTGTAGTTAGGTTGTTTTCATCTTTCTTCTATTTACAGAAATCCTTTTAGTATTTCTTGCAATGCTGGCTTGGTGGTAATAAATTCCTTTAGCTTATTCTTTTCCAGGAAGCTGTTTATCTCTCCATCAACTTTAAATGATAGCCTTGCTGGATAAAGCAATCTAGGTTGTAGGCCTTTGTTTTCCATCACTTTGAGTATCTCCTGCCACTCCCTCCTGGCCTTCAATGTTTCTGTAGAAAAGTCATTTGATAGTGTTATGGAGATCCCTTGATCTGTCTTTCTCTTGCTGCTTTTAGGATTCTCTCTTTGTCTTCCACCTTTGCCATTTTAACTATAATGTGTCTTGGTGTGGACCTGTTTGCATTTATCCTGGTTGGAATTTTCAACACTTCCTGGGTTTGTATGTTGGTTTCCTACATCAGGTTAGGGACGTTTTTGGACATTTTTACCTCAATTATGTTCTCAATCCCTTGCTTCCTCTCTTCACCTTCTGGTATTCCTATGATGTGCATGTTGTTGTGCTTGATGTTATCCCAGAGGTCTCTTAAACCACCTTCATTGTTTTTTATTCTTTTTTCTTTCTGTTGTTCTGTTTGGGTGATCTCTGCTAACTTGTCTTCTAAGTCGCTGATTCGATCCTCTGTTTCATCTAACCTGCTGTTAATTCCTTCAAGTGAGTTCTTTATTTCAGTAATTGTGTTCTTTATTTCTAACTGGTTGTTCATTATGATTTCTCTATCCTTCTTTATGTCGTCTCTAAGCTCCTTAAACATTCTTATCATTAGTGTTCTGAACTCTGTCTCTGGTATGTTGGTTACCTCTGTTTCATTTGGTTCCAATTCTGGAGGTTTCTTCTGTTCTTTTATTTGGGACATGTTTCTTTGTTGCCCCATTCTGGCTGACTCTCTGTGTTTGCTTCACTGTATTAGGTACATCCCGTAGGGTTCTTTGTTTTTGCTGGGTTATCTTATGTAGTATGTCTCCTTTATATTTGACTTGCACTACTTTGTTCTTCTCTTCTGCATGTGCTCCAAAGGTGACTCTTGTGTGTGTCTATTATCCTGTTGAAGAAGATCTTTAATTGCTTTTTGCTTGTGAGTAGTTGGGGTTAACTCCTAGGCTAACTAGTTGTGAGACTTGGCTCTGCCCACTGCAGGGTGTTCTGCTGCATGTGGGTTGATCACTTAAATGTGGTTTGGCCTCTATGGGCTCTTGTGCCTGTAGAGAATTCCCTCTGGGTGTGTGACTTGTAGGTCAAACCCGGTAGTACTCTGGTTTTGTCTGGAGTTGGCCTCTGTGTTGAATCTTGTTCCTCTTAAACTCGGCCCTGGTAGGGCAATTTCAGAACAAAGCAAATCACCAAGCACAACAACAACGAATAAAAAGTCAAATATCTTCACATGTAAAAACAGTCGACAACCTCCACTCAACACAGGCAAAGAGATCAAAGATATAAAGACAAAACAAAACAAAACAAAACAAAATGAAAAGCAGTGCCAGTCTTGGCTTAAGCCATCAAGTAATCTCCAGGTTGTCCTCTGCTGTACCAAAGAGTCCTCTGCGTATTGTGCAGGCAGAGTCGGTCACCTGGTGCCCAGAGTGACGTTGGAATTGCAGATTTAGATGCGTGGGGCTGAGGGGTCTGGATGGTAGTTTCTACAAAGTCAGTGCAGTTTCTGCTCTTGCCTGCACATATGTGCACTGAGAGTAGCACCACCAGTCCTGTGTCCAGTTCTCCTGAGTCCTAGGGCACTTCTTCCGTGTGTGTGTGTGTGTGTGTGTGTGTGTGTGTGTGTGTGTGTATGTGTGTGTGTGTGTGGTGGGCTGGAGATTTCTGAGCTTCTGAAAGCCCAGAGCTGCGTCTGCCACCTACTGCTGCACCCTGGGAGTGCCTCTCCAGCTGTAATTGCCCTGCCCTAGGCAGGCCAGAAAGAGTGGGGGCTGGGGATGGAGGGGTCTTCTCTCTCCCAGCCCAGCCATGTCACACTCTTCCCGCAGGCCAGAAAAGGTGGTGGCTGGGGATGGAGGAGTGTCTTCTCTCCTAGCCCAGCAAAAATCACACTCTTCCCAGCCTCTTCCCTGTGTCAGAGCTTCCCGCCAGTCTTCCCAGAGCCTGAGCACTAAGGCTCCTCTGAATCTGACACTACTCCTCAGTTCAGGGGCCAGTTTCAGTCTCTGGAAGGGTGGGGGTAAGATTGGAAGTGGGGGGCCCAAGTATGGAGTTGGTGTACTTTGTCCGGCCTATGGCCCAACTGGAGGTCTCACTGAGTTTATTGCCTCAAATGCTGATATGCTGCCCCCTTGGTGGGAAAGATCAGCTGTGGGATGCAGGGAAAGAGCCAACCTCCTGGTTTTTGTGTTCTCTGTTCTGTCCTGGGATCCCCTGCATCTCTGCAGCTGCGGATGCCGGCCGCGTTTCCACCACCGCAGATGCTGATCGTGTTTCCACCGCCACAGATGTGGACCACGTCCCCAAAGCCGCAGATGCGGGCTACGTCTCCACTCCACTCTTTCCTCTTCCCCTGCTCGCCAATTTGCCCACCTTCAAGTAATCCTTGCATGAGTCTCTTAGCTGTTCTGAGTAATGAGCAGAGTCCTTTGATGGGTTGTAGAAGTCCTGTTTGTGATAAGATCCGGAGGAGAACTCAAAAAGTGAGCTCCGCTGCTGTCATTCCTATGACCTCTAAAACTTATTTTAATCAAATTAACTAGGATTGAAAAAGAAGGATTTCATTTAGACGAGTTCACCCATAAATGGTTGCTGGGATCAGGTAGGTAGCACTATTCTGAATTTTTATTTTCATTTTTTGTTTTTTTATTAGTTTCAGGTATACAAAGCAACATAGTAGTTAAGACACCATGTTTCCCCGAAAATAAGCCCTAACTGGACAATCAGCTCTAATTCATCTTTTGAAGCAAAAAGTTAATATAAGACCTGGTATTATATTATATTATATTATATTATACCCGGTATTATGTTATATTGTATTATATTATATTATATTATATTATATTATATTATATTATATTATATTATATTATATTATATTATAATATTCCCAGTCTTATAGTAAAATAAGACTGGGTCTTATAGTAAAATAAGACTGGGTCTTATATTAATTTTTGCTCCAAAAGACATATTAGAGCTGATTGTCCATCTAGGTCTCATTTTCAGGGAAACATGGCATTTATACCCCTCACAAAGTGATAATCCTCTTCCCCCAAGCTCCTACTCTTCTGACATCTTATATAACTGTTAAATACCATTGACTATTTTCCTTATGCTATACTCCACCTCTTGTGTGTGTGTTTGTGTGTGTGTGTGTATGTATGTGTATATATATAGTTATAGTTGACATACAATATTATTCTATTTCAGTTTCAGCTGTACAGCACATTGTTCATGCATCTACACAGCCTATGAAGTGATCCCCTTGATAAGTCCAGTGCCCATCTGATCTGGCTCCTTACATAATCTTTAAAATATTGTTGATTATGTTCCTCATACGGTATTTCATATCCCCATGACTATATCATGTCTATCAATTTGTTCTTTCTAATCCATTTACTTTCTTGTCCATTCCCTCCCCACTCCTAACAACCAACAGTTTTTTTTTCTATATCTCTGAGTCTATTTCTGTTTTGTTTGCTCATTTATTCTGTTCTTTAGATTCCACATATAAGTGAGATCATATGGTATTTGTCTTTGTTTGACTTATTTCACTTAGCATAATATTCTCAAAGTCCACTCATGTTGTTGCAAATGGTAAGATTTCATTCTTTTTTATGGCCCAGTAATACTTCATTGTATAAATGTACCTATTCTGCATTTGACTGACTGCTTTTCCACCTGCCTTCAGAATCATGACATATGCTTTGGTATTATAATGGAGATGACAACCACAGTTTTAGAGAACAATTGAATCCTGGCACTCTCTTGTCCCTCTAAAGATGCATAATACTAACTACAGATCCCCTAACTTCAATAGTAAACATAAGCCTTTTTATCCAAGTATTAAGGTCTTTGAAGATAAAAAGTGGGGAGAATGGTATTGATGAACCAAGGGAGTTTGAAATGCCGCACAGCCAAGTTGATGTCTAATTACTTAAGGAAAAGAAATTCAATTTTTGGATGACCCAGGACTCTTGTTTCCAATTTTCCTTCCTGATGCTCATTTAATGTCCATTTCAATTCAATGCTTATTGAAATCTCATCAGAAGTGATATAAGTCAAATTTCTCAAAATTGTTGCTCATTAAAACTGATGTAACGAATGAACATCCTGTGCATGATATCAATGTGAGCTTTCACAAATGCAAATATGATCACTACACTCCCATATGGACTTGTATTCCAACCTCAGTTAATTACTTGCTCTTCTGAAAACAGAAGAACCTTTGGAACTAACACAATCTGTTCCATCTACTTTTTCACTCAACAAATATTTATTGAGCACCAATTATGTGCCAGACACATAATGTGTTATAAACTCTGGGGTTTTACCTATGAATAAAAAATAAACTTTCTATTATCTTGGAGCTTATACTTAAGTGAGACAACGTAGAAAAGACATGAAAAAATAAATATATAACATGTTAATATGTCTTGTGTTTAGAGAGCAATTTTTATTACAAAAAAAAGAATAAGGGACAGCGTGATGAAGAAGTGCTATTTTAGGCATATTGGTTTAAATGCTGGCAGATAAGAAGAAATTTGAGTAAAGACTTGAGGGAAATGAGGGAACAAGCCATGCAGTTATCAAAAAATAAATGCTCTATATTTGTCAATAAGGTAATAAAAATATGTTAGTATTATGCTAGTTTAAGGTCTAAATTATGAGGGGACAAATTCTAGCATCTTAATAAAAATATGATGGTTTAAATACTGATACTATATTAAATAATATTTTTCTCTGAAGTAAAGAGAAAACAATATAGCTTTCTGAAATTCTGCACATTCTTCTGCTAGTGGAATTATCAATTCTGTAAGCCTAGGACAACAAAAACATTTGAGATTCAATACAGATACATTTTGTTCCTATTTTTATAAAAATTTTCTATAGAAGATGAAAGGGTGTGACATTTGATTTGGTATGATACTTGATTTAAGGCACACATGTGATTCACCCATTTTTACCTAAGGTAATTCTTTGTATTCACTGTGTGTTCAGAAGTTGCGATTTGCTCTACGTACTATCTTTCCCTGCAATCCTTTCCTCAAGTCAAGATGCTGAAACTAGAAGAGGATTACCAAGAGGCACTTGACACTCTTGCAAAACTCTTTAAAGAGTTTTCCAACTACGAATTGAGTACGAAAAATGTAGTAACAGTGTTTGAATTTTCCTGGGGGTATTTTAAATACAAGTGACAATTTGAGGATTTGTTGTTACCATTTTCCAGGTGGCCCAAACAGCCTTTCCAATAACCCTGCTTCCCAAGGGACTCATCATAGGTTGGTCTAAGCTACAAGTCTAAACTTCCAGCACGGACAGTCATGTCTATGCCACTACCCAGCCACCTAAACACAGTTCACTCATGAACCACTCTATCTTCTGAGTTTCTAAAATACACTGTATGTACTAATGCAAAGCATTACTCATCCCACCAAGTCTTTCTTGGTGGGATATGTGAGCAAATGAAAGAGAAAAGACACCAAAGAAACCATTTTTGGTAATTAGAAAAATATCACTAAAAACAAGAGATAGAAGGAATTATTAAGACAGCCTGATCACAAATTAAACATGTAAAATAGCCATGGACTACTGGGGAAATAATATGGCAAATTTGCCATTTGGAGCTCATTCATTTTCTTATTCATTCACTCAATCACTTGCTCACTCACTCATTCAGTATTAATTCAATAAGTGTTTCTTGAACATTTACTGTACATTGACTTCATGATAGTATTTGGGAATAAACAATTATTTCAAAATATAATCATTGTCCTTGAAGAGATAGTAGGCCACATAAACACACAATTATTACAATACAATTTGGTGAGTGCTGTGTTAAAGGTTTATGCCATCAATTTAGAATGCAGAGAGGGAGGCACAAAACCCACTCTGAGTTGGGGAGAAGAGAGGATCAAAGAAAGCTGCCCAGAAACATTTTCTCCTTTGAATTTGAATAATAATTCTAGTGACTTAGAGTGTCAAAGCCCAAAATATTCCTTTACCATAAACACCGCATAGATTACAATTTCCCATTATTTGCACATGCTTATATGCCTTTCTTTTAACTACACGTATGTCATCAGTTACATCAAAACAATGGGAGTCACAACCTTTACAGACCATTCCTAGAAATGCTCACCTCCTCCTCTTTTCCCTTAGCCAATGGTTTTTCCAGGAACAAATGATGACATGGTCTCAACTACTGAACAATATATGAAACTGAAGGGACGTTCTTGGAAATACTGCATTCAGGCATTGACATATGATCAAAAGCATGAACAACCAAAGATTTTACTTGCTCTGCTTGGATCCCCAAAAATTATCTTTGAAAGCAGAGTCAGTCTGTGGAGGGAACTTGACTAGAATGCCACAGTGAAGAAATATTTCAACTAGTTTATATGATACAGTTGATTTCTGCACTGATTTCCTCCTAAAGAGTCGATGAGCATTGATAAAAGCTCATTCACGCTGAACTTTCAGTAATTGACACATAAGGAACTTAAACGTAATTTGTTTTACATAATACAGGCTCAAAAATGCATCATTTTTCTCACCCAATTCATAGTTGTAAGATTTATCATTAAGAGGTTTAAGTCAACACTACGCTCTTTTAAAAAATCTGAACTATTTTTTTCTCATTCTAGCAAAATCTTCCTTTTAAAGAACTAAAGTGCTTCAAACACCCCAGTAATGGTATAGTAAATTACATTTTCTCATTTGGAATATTGTGATTGATTTCTCTACAGAGTGATTTATCATGCAACAATTAGGAACCCAAGGGAATTAGATGACCATTTTAAATTTTATCAGCTTGTTTCAATAAACTGTTAATGTGACCCTAATGTTTGGGAAGCACTTTAATATAATCAGATTTTGGTTGTTCAATCTACTGACATTAATGGCTACCTCATTAATCATAGCATTCTTGCTGAGACCTTGGAGGCTGAGCTAAGTTCCGTGGACCAATTCTTCCAATAATAAAAACAAGCAATTTTCAGAGGGGAAATATTCTCTTTCACTATAAAATGCATTTTGTTATTTCTTTGGAATTGACAGGGGTAACTGGAAACTCTAAAAGCTTACAAAATAACAATTAATAGCACTTTAGGCTTAATCTCAAATTGGTCAATTAAATCAAGACCTCCTATAAGCATTACCTGTAATGATTTTCTATTTAAAAATATAGAGCTATGAAGTAAGACTTACAATAGGCCAGATGACAAATACATAATAAATGTCTGTATCCCAAACCTAGGTAGCATATGACGGTTTGAACAAATCTTGCAGAGGCTTCAATTTTTAAAATCCTATAGTTAATACCTCAGTGGTTTTTCAAGAGGAATATGAAAAAAGGTACTATAGTGTGATTTATAAGATTTCAATAAATGGTGTATAAATGTAGAGGTTGATTTTATTACTTCTCTCTTTTTTTTCATTGTGATAACAGATGCTCTCTCACTCTTAAATGTCTATAGTACTGAAAGAAACAAGACTTTTTTTTTTTTTATAGACCACAATATCACTGTAGTTTCCTGCTTGGGTTACTACCATAAAATGCCTTTGTATTATCTGTCATATTGGTAAAGAGGACATAGTACCATCTGTTTCTAAAGTTATGGTTTTGTTTTATTAATTTTTCTTGTTAAACTTAATATAATATGATCTTACTGGAAACAGAGTTTACAAAGCCATATAGTTAGCTGAAAACAGAAAAATCAGATGTTCTTAAGTCTGGATAAAATGCCCTGTGATTTAAAATTATTTTATTTTTGGGTTCAAGGAAATCTCATCATGAAGTATGTGGTTTTGTTCTGGGTTTTATATTATCTTCACAGATTAAACTGTAGGAAATACAGCCTTGAAAAACATCAGATTTTAAAATTAAAACAAAAATAATGCAACCAAACGTATCTTCCCAAAGCAGAATTTATTTGGAATTGTTATATGACTGAATCACTATTCATAACTTTTTTAGTTTCCAACTTTGTATTTATTTAAAGTACTTTATTTTGAATAAAGATTCTGGGATAGAGGTACTTAAGTTTATTGTATTGAAAGAAGAGTATGAGCCTTTTGAAAAATGTTCTAGTGCAACATGCATTCGCAAAATGGCTGAATTTCATTGTAAAGAATGGTGCCAGTTTGCCCATTCAGTCCACAAATACTTGTGGAGCACCTTCTATTTTATACGTGTTTCGCTAGCCAGACGATCAGCTCTAATGCATCTTTTGGAGCAAAAATTAATATAAGATCCAGTCTTATTTTACTATAAGATCGGGTATAATATAATATAATATAATATAATATAATATAATATAATATAATATAATATAGCATAGCATAACATAACATAATATATATATATATATAATACTGGGTTTTATATTAATTTTTACTCCAAAAGACGCATTAGAGCTGATTGTCCAGCTAGGTCTTATTTTCAGGGAAACACGGTAGGTGTTGTGTCTCCTATACTCTGGATGCTGAAATTAATTTGCTGATTTAAGGTAATATTCTGTATATAAGAATACTTTAAGGATTGGAAAGAAATGGCATCTGCTTTGCCCTGTATTCAGTAAGCACTTACTTCATTATTTTATGCTTGTTAAATGGATAAATATATCAGTAGTATAACAAATTTTGCAAAATATGAACTCCATAATTCTCCATATAGTCAGAGTCCTTCACTGAAAGGACTCCCCATTTAGAATTAATAAGGAGAGATTATGCTGTGAAAGCAAAGGTAAAGGTGAATTGTTTTTCAGATTGATTAAAAGTCATAGGTGAATTTATTGTCTACCAGGGTAGAATTTTTAACAGTTCTTCAAAAACAAGGAGTTTCCCATTTGGAAAATATGACCAGTAGGAAATACACTGCTCTGATCTCCTACTGAGAGAGCTGAATTGACTGACAGATTCAATTGCTGTCCCTGTAGATCTATATCCAGTGCTTGTTCAGGGCCATGCTTCAACCAGGCTGCTCCCCAGTGTGGTAATGTGCAGATGTTGACAGGAAACAGAGATCCTCTGGAGGGCATCCTTAGCTTGGGTGTTCCATTGGCCTAGCTGAAACTTTCTTAGGGTTGCACCACAGTCTGAGACTCTTTCTACCCAAGTCTCCTTCCTTCCCCCTCTTTTCACAGGTGTCAGACTAGCCTTGTGGTCTGCAGGCTTTCCCTGTCTAGCCCTGTTTCCGTCCCTTTATGCTTCACACAAATTTCCCTCAGTAAATATTTTGTACATCAAATCTTTCCGTGGCCTCTACTTCGCAGAGGACCCGAATATAGAAAATTTGCTCAGTAATAAGCTCATTTAACATATATTATAGGAAATTGGGTGCTTATTTGGTTTGAAATAGCACTAATTACTTTTGGAAAGTTACAGTCATAATTATTACTCTCTCCCCAAACATGTAGAATCAAAAAAAAAAAAAAAAATCTACCATTCAACTTACACATTACATTAGTGTGAGACATTTTTTCACTAGAAGCAATTTGTAATTGCTTGTGTCACATCACAAGTTTTGACTCTTTTGCTTGGTTTTAAGTTATGGATGGATGATATGCATAGATGACATGTTGCAAAACCATGTACATGTGTTCAGTCTATGGTGCAGATTATGCCTTAGATTTGTCATCATGAAGAATGCTTTAAATAGATGAAAGTTCATCGTTAAATACTGCCTTCTATTCTGCTAATGCTTTACGCCATAGAATTTTTATTGGGCAACATTTTTTCTGATTATTCCTCCAGTTTATTTAGTCCAGTTGATTTCAAACCTTTTTTTCCCTTTATGTGTGGATTTTTATAAAAACAAATACTTATCTATCAAGCAAATAAAAATGTTAGCATTTAAGGACTCAGAGACTCAACCATTCAACCTCTCTTCTCCAGAGTCTCCTAGAATTCCACCTTGCACTTTGAAAAATCACCATTTAGATTATTCCAATATTTGGGATCACAAAATAAATTTATACCCCCACAGGCTTCAGGAAAATATAAATGGACCTTGTTCCATATGATGTCTTTTCTCAACTATGACAGAACTTTCTATGAATGACAGTGGAAATTACATATCTGAATTGGGTGAAAAAATTAATCTCAGCTGGCACCAAAATTTTTCTTGGGAGATAATTGTCATTTTTTAAGGACAATGCTTTGGTAAGTTTTTAAAAATGATATCTGAGACCCTCACATCATGAGCTTTGAAGACAAATTTAAAAATAATAACTAAACTATTTTTGCTGAACAAATATACAGGAAATAAGAGGGCTGGAAAAGAATGAAGAAGAATTGGGGGAAAGAAGAAGCAGTGAGAGTCAAGCAAGACAGTGAGGGAGAAGCCTGAGTTATATTTGTAAAAGCCAAAATGTATAATATACCCCATTATAATTTAAATTATATGTTATAATTATATATGGCTCCCATTTTATGGAATATCAGTTATTGCTACAGATGCTCAGATGATCCACATAACAATCCCATGATGTACAGGATATTCCCACTTTACTGATAAGGATAGGAAGGCCAGGGCTCCTTATTTATATAGTCATTCCATCAGGCAAGTACTACTGATTGCTTACTAGTTGATATATACTATGTTGGCTTCTGGGGTATAGCAGAGAAGAAGGAGGTCGACATTCCTGTCTCAGGGAATTTACATTTACCCACTTTAAGTGGGTGCTGAAAGGTTCAATTCTAAGCATATATTTTAAAAGAAAATACACTCTAATAAGTCAAACTCTTTAACCAAGGCCACTTTTTAAGAAGTTAACAATCTTGGCTTTTCTACTTTTTTGTGTCTTATAATAGACCCAAGGTGGGTGGATAACCTATTAAAACTGCACACCTAACCATGTGTTATTGATTACTTCAGGCACCTTTCATAGCTACTCACAGGACGTGAACAGTATTTTGAATTTAAAATGTCTTCTTCTGTGCTTGATGTGCCTAATTATGTCAGTACCAGCTGGAAGGAGATATTGACAAGAGAGTACAACATGGCTATGTTCCCTACATAATTCAAATTCAGTGGCAGGCTTCCACCTCCGTCTCCCCTTCTACTTTTATCAGCAGAAAGTAGCTTGAGCCTAGTACTCCATACTTAAATGCACAAAAGGAAGTGCATGCAAAGACAGGTTTTACTATGCTTTCAATACGTCAGTATCAAAGGTCTCTAATATAAAAATTATCATCAATAATTAAATTACTAATAGCCATAGGAAGTACATACTGTGTTAGGTTTCAAATAGCGTTTCAATGCCTTACTAATTTGTGCTTCTGATGACAAATTTTGATCCATTTCTTTCCCTTCACGAGGTAAAACTATGAAATATCGCATCTGTTTTCATCATCTTTGGAGCATAATGGTCTTATAAGTCTAATAGTGACTTAAGTAGATATTCAGTGGAAGCATTTAGTTTCTGCCAAAAGCATATAAGTAAATGTATAATTCACAGTCCTTTAAAAAGTAGTTTTGGTTGTTGTTGTTTTTATTTCTGTAATTTAACATATATTTATTGAATGACTACTATGTTTCTGATGATGGAGTTATAAGATATAGGAGATAGAGTTCTTCTCCTCTAGAAGTTTATAAGCTAACAAGCGGCATTGACAAGCAGGCAAATAAGTTAATTGAATAGATAGAAATTCACAGAATTCTTATGGGCGGACTTGGGAGGGCAACCTAGTCTTACAGTGGGTTTTTTCAACTATTTAAAAATTGATATTTAAAAATAAATATCTACATACTCTCCATATAGGAGAATAAAAGCACTAGCTATTCAAATAGAATAATATAGAGAGAATGATTTTAAGTAAATGAACCAAAACTTAAACTGTGACTGCCAAATGCAATTTGTCAAATATTTTGTAATAGCTGAGAAGACCGATCACTTTTTTATATATAAGTTAAAGCACAATAGATTTTTTAGAAAGTTCATATCCTTAAACTTCTATAATACGAAAATGTAAATAAAATATTATTTTAACATAAGACTATAATAATAGTTGTAATACTGCTATATGAAATTAGTATAAATGTCTAATGTGTTATATCCATGTAAGTGTTTAAAATATGGACCATTTAGGAAATATACTCAAAGATCCCTCCATAGATTAGGCAAACAAATATCTTGCTATAGAATGTAAAAGATTGTCCAATACTAAAATATTGTAAATGTAATTTTTTGCATTATTGAATATAGGTACATAATAAACTGCATTATTGTGGTGCATATTTTAGTCCTAAAGTTAACCATTTTTGTGTTATTTTGGTTCTTCTATAGGTTTTTTGTTTGCAAGGAATAGAGATTCATTCAGGTCCCTTCATACAGAGAATCCTATGAAAATAAGGAAAACAGGAATCTCAGCCAGTCCTCAAGGAAAACTAGAAAAAAAAAAAAAGCTGTTTTAAGCAAGACTAAGAAACACTGAACCTCAGGCCTTGTGGCAAATGGAATGCAGCCTTTGAGAGACAATGCAACTATTAAATTACCTCATTGCTTCCTCAGCTGTCTGGCCCTATCCCTCCTCAGTCAGTATCTAGTTTCTACTTGTCTGGGCTCCTTTTGGTATCTTTTCACTTCAGTTTTCACTTGTGTCCTAATCCAATTATATCCAGGAGGAAGAGATAATTAGTTCGGGTATCAGTGTCATTGTGAGGTAAGCCTGCCATGTCATACTGTCTCAGGAGCCTCTGAATGCCTTGGAGTTAGGTGCCCATCCCAGTGAAATCACTGTGGCCAAGATGACAGGGTCAAGTGGTAAGCAACACCATCACTCATGACTAAACTGTTGCCTAGAGTCCTCTCTGCAGGTCTTTATTAAATTACTAGTACTTGCTTCTAACAATTCCAGTGTGACACAGCTGCTTTGTTTTATGTTGACACAAGCACTCTTTATGCAATAAACTGTGGATTATTCTCAAAGGGCTTCAGTTTTCTCCAGAAACATGAGAAGCATATAGACAAAATTGAAATCAGAAGCAAGTTATTATCTTTTGTATCAAACAAAAATTTTTTAAATAGTAGTCAACATCTGGTATTATATAATGTAAATGAAATAGAAATAGGACTTAAGGCTCTAGGGATTTACCAGGTGAAGCTTTATCAACATAAAATAAAACAATTAATTGCCTCACAGAATTAACTAAAAGAGGAGGTCAAGAAACATACACTGAAATCAATGTGTTAGTCAATGTTTTCACTGTTACTCATGTGTTTTGGTGTTACATAACTATCACTTAGAATAGACATGCCATAAATGGCAGTCATCTAACTTGTTAATAATTTTAAATATCAAATCTCATTTGGTAATATTTATTGACTGCTTATTATGTGTTACATACAAAATAACATATCAAGTTATTTTGACAAGGTAACTTATTTAATATCTTAGCAAATATTAGTTAGCTCTATTTACAGATGAGGAAACTAAGTCATAGAGATAGATGTTTAATTATTTGCTCAAGGTCAACTCACAGCTGCTAAGTGTTAGGGCCAAGGTTTTGTCACAGGCACCCTGAGTCCTGAGCCCATTCTCTTCATCATCACTGTTCCATACTGGCTCCAAGAGAGATAAATATTTAAAGAAACAGACTATCCTGATTTTGGAGGAAAAAAAAAAAAATTTCTTCCCTGAGTGATCCTGCTGAGGAAATACATTTTCTTTCAACTTTTAAATATCTAGGTGATCAAAAAAGTTCAGTAACAAGAAAGAAGCTTTTAAAAAAGGCAGGAAACACTTAGGGAAGATGATTCTGAGGATTACTTTTTAGGGAGATTGGGTTGTTCTGTCAATATTAAGACTCTTCTTAGTTTTCATACTCTAGATACATACACACATTACACCATCTAAAGTCCTTTCTTCTATTTTTGTTACTACCCAAGGGTCCACTAATTTTAATTGTTGTTTAAAAGTCATTTTTTTGTACATGGCAATGCCTCTGTCCCATCTGATCTTAGTACTATGGGACTCTCTGCTAGCCAACTTGTGGAGGATAGCTGACTGGTTAGCCTCACGCCAGGTCCATGTTGAGATGTAGGAACTGGGGAAAGCAGGAGTGAGAACGGCTCTACATATAAGTATGTATGTGTGCATAAAGTGAGGGAGGTGTCTCTATGCAGCGCTGGGATTCTCTGAAAACTGGCTGCTTAAATACAATGCCAGTGAGACTTAATTCACAAACCCTTACGCTTACTTGAAAGCAATGATAAAAGAAACTGTCAAAGCCATACATTTTATGTGATTCATTTTACTATAAAAACCTGCCTTTCTCGGGGGTAAAAGAACTCTCTTTAACGGCCAGATTATTCTTTCTACCACTACTGAAATATTGGCTACTAGAAAACTTTCTTCAGCAAAACTAAATCATATGAAAACTAGAGTCTGAAGGGCCGGCCCGGTGGCTCAGGCAGTTGGAGCTCTGTGCTCCTAACTCCGAAGGCTGCCGGTTCGATTCCCACATGGGCCAGTGGGCTCTCAACCACAAGGTTGCCGGTTCAACTACTCGAGTCCCACAAGGGATGGTGGATTCCGCCCCCTGCAACTAGCAACTAGCAATTAGCAACTCGCAACACGCAACGGCAACAGGACCAGGAGCTGAGCTGCGCCCTCCACAACTAAGACTGAAAGGCCAACAACTTGAAGCTGAACGACACCCTCCACAACTAAGATAGAAAGGATAACAACTTGACTTGGAAAAACAGTCCTGGAAGTACCCACTGTTCCTCAATAAAGTCCTGTTCCCCTTCCCCAATAAAATCTTTAAAAAAAAGAGAGAAAAGAAAAGAGAAAAGAAAACTAGAGTCTGGCTACTTGGACAGCATTTTTGTCCCAACACTTATCAGAAATCAGACGCTCTGTGGGGTGACATCTTTTTCCACTCATGATTTTCATGATGAAGTATTTTCCTTAAACACACCCCAAGAAACAGAGCTGGAAGGATGCAAAAATAGCACCATAGTTTGTGTCAACATTTTCCTTCACCAGATTCTTTGTCTTTCTTCTCCTTTCTGTCCTAAATGATTTTTAACCCAGGAAATGGACCTCAGGCTTGTTAAGTTCAGAAGCAGTGTGGCTTCAATAAATTTTTGTCATCTGTTCTTAGGACATAACCCACTTACAAGGTATTCAAGTGTCTTAGAGATCTGTTCCTACCCTACCTTTATTGCTAAGATTATGTCTAGCCTCATACTTTCTATATAGAAATATTCCAACTTATTGAAAAATAAGGCAAGTATTGTCATATCCATGTATCCTTCATCAAAAATAAATAAGTGGTAACATTTAGGGATGTTTTCTTCAGATCATTTTTTTAAGGAAATAAGATCTTTATGCATTCAACAAATATTTTTTGAATACCTACTGTGATCCAGCCACTCTTTTTCATGTTTAGGGTGCACCTGTGAGCAAAACAAAACCCAATCGCTGCTAGTGGGAAGTTTGCATTTTTTGTAAGTTATTTTTAAACCCTTTTAGAAGAGAAAAGCTTCCTGCCCATTCCTGCCTTTTCCTTCTATGAGAGGTAACACATAGCACAGCCATGCTGGCCTCTCCAGTTTCTTGTTTCTCTTGTGAGGAGGGGACATTTATCTCGTTGGTGAGTCTGGGAGAAGGAATGGGGTCTGGGCGCTCAACTCTTTTTCTTCAGGCAGTAGAATCGTGGGGTTGCTCTCCAGCAACAACACATTAATTTTACAGGGAGAAGCTCTGACCCTACAGGAATGGTTTGTAAAATCCAGAGCATAAGCAATGTTGTCTATATTTATTTTCTATATTAAGAAGCTTGTTTTGCTGCATTCCTACATCACATCTCTCAACCTAGACTTGATCAAAATAGAGGCAATATTTTGCTCTCTAGTTGCCAAATATTTTGTTTATTTGTTACTTAGTCCTGAGGTAAACAAAGGAGATCAATTATTAGGACTTCTCAAACACTCCTATTCCTATTCCTCTCCCATTTTCCTCAGAGATAGCGTCCTAATAATGGTGCAAATTCTTCTAGTCTATGGTTTTGTTTTTTTGTTTTGTGTTATTTTTTTACTACATTTGTGTATAACCATAAAAAATTCAGTAATAGTTTATGTATTTTCAAACTTTAAATATTCCACATAATATATATTATTTTATAGCAGGTTTTTTTACTGAATTTTATTATTAAGTCTATCCATATTAATCTGTGTATAGCTAGTTTGTTCATAATTATTGTATAATATTACATCATAGACTTTAACATAAATTTTTACCCAGTCCCTCTGTGATGAAACTTTTTTGCTAACCTTACATATTTGCTGTCGCTGTGCTTCAGTTCTCCTGATGTACAGTGTACTAAGCTCTGGGCCTTTGCACCTGCTGCTTCTTCTGCCAGGTAAAACTGCCTCTACTCAGTTCATCTCCATCCTCATCCCCAGTGCTCACTGCCTGGCTTACTACAATTTTTAGGACTCACCTCATATATCTCTTTTTTTCATGAAGTCTTTCTTAATCTGTATCATGCCTTGCCTTTTCCAAATTGTTGTAAGAATCCACAATTCAACTGTAAGATCTGAATTTGAAAGTGTTTTGTAAATTACATTGAGTGCTATACATAAATGAAGTATTTGTGAGGTACATTTTGTAAATTCTCCATTTCAGATCTCAGCAAAATTAAAAGTAAACTTTGCTCAGAGGTTGGTAGATCCTTTCTCCAAGACTAGATTAGAAAGCTATTTGGTAATGAAACCAAAATCTCATAGTCTCTTTTCTACACATCTCAGTAAAGAATTTCTGATTAGAATTAAAAAAATGTCCACTGATTTAAAATCTTTCAGTGATATCATTGGTGGAGGACACAGGAAAATGAAAGAAATTCGTCTTTTTTGACTTAGCAATTGGGCAGCATTCTGTTTTAAATAAGGGGCATTGTTTTGCAAAATATACTTTGTTCATTTATTGTGATGCATACACTCTAGTTTAAATTATTTATGATGGTACTTTATACTATATTTTATAGTCTGAGTAATATGAGTCCTCACTGATGCTCTTTGCTATTAACTCTTTGTTAAGAAGCATTCATGATCACTGTTTTCAGTGAGACTTTCCAGAATTAGTATGAATTTAGCATACATTATACAAATCAAATTCAGTTGTGAGGAATATAAATCTCTAATCATAGCCCAGCGATGTTTTGTTTTGTTTTATTGTTTTTTATTTGAGAAAGAGATGTTTCTGTTTCTGATGTACAAGGTGTTTTGTGAATAACACTCCTTAGGGTTAATGGAAGTAAGACACAAAAATCTCTTCTGCTTTGTGAGAAAAGCAAGCCCTGTAATGTTTCCAGGAGGAATACTCTGAAACATTCATAAAACATTTATGTGAGTTGGATAGAAAAAAAGAAGAAAGAAAAGAAAGGAAAAACCTCCTTTAATAAAACATTTGCCCCTATTACACTATGCTGCCATGAGAATTTTATTTATTTGAGAATCATACAATAAATTTGAATTACATGTACATTTTGCAAAGAATGCGTCCATAGCAGTACCTTCATGTTAAAAAAAAAACAAACGTCTTTGGCACAATGAAAGTGAGGATTTGGGTAAGAACATGAATGTTAGTCTGTTGTCCTAGGTTAATGTGTATGCCATTCCTAGTTTGGGTTCTAAGATCTATGTTAAGCTATAGGTCTCAAATTAGTATGATAAAGAAGAGAAAGCTTATCCTTATTTAACTTTCTGAGTGAGGGGTTAATAAAACTATAAAACTAAAAATTTATAATGGGGAAAAATAAATAAACATATTCACAGAATAACAACACAGTAAATTTAATTTGCAGTATTATTTTGATTATATTAAATGTTATAATTTAGCTGGAAATTTAGCAATATGCTGAAATTTTGAAAAAGAATTTTAAAATAGTATAAAGTACTTTTTGAAAAGTGTCTAAAAAATAAATTTAAAAGTATCACAAAAGAAAAAACTATATATTACTGCATATATGTATATATATGCATAATTTTATAAATTCCAACAAAATACTATTTTTGGTCAGCTTTTGGTAGAGCAGTATTCAGTTAATGTTTATATATCTTGAGTGAAATATCCCATCCTTTTTGAGGAAATGTTAAAATGTTGAATGTCTATGTTCTCCACAAGTAAATAACACATTATATGGCTACATTATGACCAGATTATATCTATTAGTTACTGCTGTGCACCATGTAAATCTCTAAATTCCCCCTGGGAAATGAGAAAATCATTTTAGACTTCAATAACTAACAATCAGTTATTGCTCTGGGCAATAATAAAGCTGAATGCAATTACCTAAAGTGAAGTTAACAGTGTAACAAATGAAACACAGATTTTTTTCCCTCTCTTAAAATAAATGTAGCATCTCCTTATCCCACACTACTGTGTATTATAATAGAGTCTTCTAAGGAGTATATTGTCTACATAATCTATTTAAGATTTGAAATATATGTGATTAAAATTTATAAAATTATATTTTATGGTATCACTTGGCTAGTCAAACCAGCAACAACAATTACAAAACAAACAAAAAGTAAGATCCTTAAAATTGCAGAACGTAAAACGTTTATTTTGCTTAAAAGATTTATTTGACAGACATATCTCTTTTAAAATATTGAATTTTACCAATGAAAATGGTAAAATAAATGAAAACTCTTTCATAGTCTTTGTTCATACAGCAAAACGACTAGGATGAAAAATGATAAAATCATTTTCAAAGTTAGCTATAATGGGCTTACTTACACATCATTAGTCTACATTGTTAAGGTGTTTATTGAAATAAATATTTAAAAAGAAAAGTAGTCCACAATAATTGCTAATTTACCAATTTTACTTATAATTTATTTTTCTTATAGCATTATTTATTTACCCAAATTTGATTTTAAATTCATTATTTGCATATATTTTCTGTTTGTCACAACAAAATGCAATTATACTGAAAGAGATTTCCCAGTAGAAAGTTAATCCTGCTGTTTCACATTTTGTTGAACTATTTTTAATGTATAATTGTAGTCTGTGTTTTGGCATTGACCACTCCTGGAACAGTAGATTTTTCTGGCAATTTGGCTATTAGCATACATTTGATGGTGAATACAGTATTTCATTAGCTCTGTATTCAAATAGCATTGCCAAAGTATTTTTCATATTCTTTACTCAATTCTGTTTCTAATAAATCCTTGGAAGCTTGAAGCTGACATCTGTTTTCTGAAGTAATCCTTTCTGTTTCCTCTGTAGGGGCACATACTGCCTTTTATTGTCAGATTTTTTGTTAGAGTTGGGATGCTAGCAATTATTATTACTTAAGAAAAATGGGTTGTTTTGTGGGGAAAATCACGTAGGAAAACTACATGAATAATGTTACAAAAGGATATATAAAAATTGGCACCTACAAACACTGACAGCAACTGCTTAACTGCATATTTATATTCTGTAGTTTTATTATATGTTGGATGCTTCTGTTTCATGGATCACACACTATTTGAAAATCAAATTCAAATCTTTATTGAATTTGCTTGTCTGGAAACCCTATTTTAATTCCTTTATCTCATTCAAGTTGGTTCCTCTTTCCCTCCTTCCCAATTTCCCTTCCTATTGACATCCTTCTTTCCATTAGCATTTATTGACCACAGGCTCTGTCAACTGACAAAGGCAGTCCCAAGGTCAGTAAGGCATGGTCCCTAACCACAAGAAGATCACCATCTAATAAGGAAGAGAGACACGTAAACAACAACGACAATTATTTTTTAAGTTGGACGAGAGTCAATCCAAATAGTTAAAATGTTACTGAATAAAGCCTTATTAGGACATTTTCTGGCCCCAAAAAAGTGGTAATCGTTTTAATGTAAAAAGAAAAAGTTCAAATAATCTTTGCCCTCTCATCAAAATTCTTGGCTCAAGACTTATAGGATATGATTAATTCATCTTATTTCAAGTTGCTTCATCTATAAAATAGGGTTAATTTCTACTACACAGTCTTGTGGTAATAGTTTAATGATCAAATTTTGTAAAGTACAGCCCAATGTTTAACACGTGGTAAGTGCTTAATTGACGATGCTTCTCCTCCTCCTTCTTCTCTCCTCTCCCCACAAATTGTGTCCACACCAGACCTACATTGCTGGAATCTCCACTTTCCTATCCCTTCTATCGCTCTGACCAGTGAAGGGAATCTGAAAATGCTCGTGTTGTTCTATGACAACACTTTATTAAAAAGAAATAAAATGTTTTTAACCTAAAGTTTATCTTGGAGTTGCTATTTTAAATGTTACCACAGCCACCATTAGTTTTACTCATTTGCATTAATTTTATTTAAATTTTAAAATTACGTATTAATTATAATTTGTACTTACTTTTAATTTTAATGACTTTGAATATTTTAGAAGAAAAATTTCAGTTTTGAACATATATTCAAATAATTTCTAAGTTTTACCTACTTTATTTTCTATTTTGATTTAAATTTTTAGACTTTGAATACATATATATATATTTAAAATTTCTGTAATATTGTCTTGATCATTGAGAATGAGTACAAGTGGAGAACATGAAAGAAATTGAGAGCCTAAAAGTGGAGCTAAGAAAAGAAAAAATATGAAAGAAATAGAAAATCTGCAAGAAAGGAGATTTGATCAAGTCTTTAAAAACTGAAAAGAACAAAAAGGAGGGCAGATTTTTACTTGTGTGACCAACATCAAATTCACATATAAGGCATTATATATTAGTGTAATGGAAATTTAGTTATTCTCAAAACATTGAAAAGGAAAAAGAATATTTTCCTCAAATTTACCTTGAATTGATCAGATGAAATCTCTGATAACCCATATTTTTTATTAAAAGAAGATCTAAATGTTGGTCAACAATGAGAATAAACAGTTATTTATGTCAAATTTACCACTCAGAAGCACTGATTCCAATTATGGCCTGCGCATTAGGAGATCAAGAAAATTATATTAATGAAGTCAACAAACTGGAGCTTTACTGTTTTAATTTAGTGATAATTCTGGAGCATGGCTATGAAGACTTTCTGACTTCATAAACTGTTTCTAGCAAATATGATCCACTTCAAACTAGTAATTACCATACAGTTGTACCTTGGTTTCGAACGTAATCCGTTCTGGAAGACCATTTGAGTTCTGAAATGTTCGAAAACAGCCGACAGCCAGGCCTCAGGATCTTGCACTCAGCAGAAGCCTCGTGATATAGTAGACTTCCGAGGTGTGTTAGAAAACCAATGCATTTACTTTTGGGTTTATGGCGTTCGTAAACCGAAATATTCATCAACGGAGACGTTCAAAAACTGAGGTACTACTGTATTCCTTTAGGTAAACATTTACCAAATTCCTTTAAGTGGAGAAAGAAACTCTATATATTCAGAAGACTAGGTATTTTTTAACTTCTGTCATAAGTTTCAATTCCAATAGCTAAGTCTATTTTGACCAATAGAACAAAACACGTAGGGTTTCAAATTAAAAAAGGAAAAATTAGGTGTTATTTGCACATAAGCACAAACCACCACTAGAACTATAACAAAGATTTAAAAAACAACAGTAGTTAGTATTCACCAAAGACAAGTAAACAACACTGTAGAACACTAGCAATAATAGTCTTAAAAGAATAATATAATAGACTAGCCTAAATATAGGCATGTACAACAAAGCTTCTCGGCACTAACAACAAAATAATTACAAAAAAAAAAAAAAGGAAGCATTTTAGATTTGGTAAAAACAATTTCAAAATGTGATGCTAGAAGAGCCAAACATGTAAGACAGATATAAAATAATGAAAAAAATTATCACTATCTAAAATAAAAAATTCAATATTTACTAATTTAAAAGAAAAACAAATCATAAATTAAATTTTAAAAGCTAAATATTGCTCAATTTAATTACAGAATACAACAGACAAAAGTCAAATTTAACAAATGACATTTACTATATGTATCATTGAGTTACCAGAAGAAGATAAATAATTCAAAATCAGTGACTATTTCATTAGTTTCACACTTATTACAGAACACATTTGTTTTGATTTAAGTGAAGAACTGAGAAAAAAACAATTTTTAATATTAGGCAAAGATTGTTGAACCTATGATATGGTTGAAAGAGAAAGGCAGAATTTGATCAACAAAAGAAAATTTGTGTCACATAGGGCATACAGTTTGAATTTATTACTAGGGAAGATGGCCTCAACTATGCTGATGGTGATGATTTTCTTTGGAACAATTCAAGTTATATTTAATAATGTCTAGGTTTGCTAGAGCTTGAAAATATTTCAAACTTGACTGTACATCCACTCTTGAATGCTGGAGGGAAATGCCTACTAAATGCTGTTAAACCAACTATTTTTTTTATTCAATATTTCAGATCTCCCAGAAGAATGTGATCTGGCTCCTATCTGTTCTCTTACTCTCTTACACACACACACACACACACACACACACACACACACACACACACACAACTCTGAATTTTACTAAGTGTTACCAAACTCTTTGTAAATACCAGCCTGTAGCTCGCTGAACCTGGATACTTGTTCTTCACTGTATATTCAGCACCTTGGATGCCTAGAACATAATAGGCACTAAGTAAATAATCTTTTGTGCATGTATGAACTATGCTTTAGGAATTTGAATCTGATAGTCCTATTAGTCTATATGCCTCTGCCAAAGACATTTTCCCTTTCCTACCTGATAGATTTGCTAATGGTCTCAAAAGACATTTTTATAACATTTTCCTTAAACTCTGAGATGTTCTTTCTTCACTGCTCCCAGTGCCTCTTGGTCTTCACCAACTAAAACGTATTAGCCTCTCTTGGGAATGTTGATTTACCTGTCTGACTTTACCACTAAAGTATGAGTGCTTTTAAGTTGTCATTTCATTTTTGTAGCTTAATGCCTAAAATAGTATCCAGAGTAGAACTTCTATAACTATTTTTTGAAATGAATAAAAACTAATGAAATTACTACAGTATTTGCATTTGAGATATCAATAATTATTTTTACCCAAATTGTATTGTAATTATATACTTACCTACAACTCACTTTATGTTATACATAAAAAAATTTGTCCTTTTCACAAAATGGGGATGTTTTGTTTTTATCATGGTAGTTCTCAAGTTTCTCAAGAGAGTCTTTGATGAATTATAAAGTACAGAAGTTTAAAAACTAATGATGTAGCTTAATTTTCTGCCTTTTTACTGTGCTAACACTAACCCCGTAGAAATTGCCCAATCTCTATCAGTAAACTGCTTTATTTTCCAACAACCTGTCCACTGAACATAAATCTTCACACTATAGCTTAACCCCGTTTCCCTTTCTGTCTACATTTTTATAACACTGAAAATTAATGGAAATGTGAATATGGAAAGGGAATTAGAATACAGCAATGTTAAGTAGGCTAATTATTTAATATGTGTGCATAATGTAATCATTACTTATTCATTCTTTATCCTACAAACCCTTACTGAGGGATCATTAAGGGCCAAGCACTGTGTTGGGACTTTATATAAGATAAAATAGGAACAAACTAAAGTTACTGTTTATTGAAATTTTAGCAGAAAAAAGTTTGGGGGCTGACTGAGCATTTATATTTTTTCATTTGTATTGATTATTTCTCTTGTTCCTCATACTAATCATATTACACACACACACAAACACACACACACAGTCTGACAATTAAGTTTGCGAACTCGTATTGGAAAAAGTGCTACATACCTCATTGCTGAACATCATTATGGTCACCTTCGACGTACTCCCCTTGGGAAGCTATGCACTGATGCCAGATCCTAGTCCACCCTTCGAAGCAATTTTGGAACTCTTTCTCTGGAATGGCCATCACAGCTACCGTCGTAACACATTTGATGTCCTGGATGTCATCAAAATGTCTTCCTTTCAATATTTCCTTTATCTTTGGGTAAAGAAAGAAATCATTGGGGGCCAGATCAGGTGAGTAGGGAGGGTGTTCCAATATAGTTATTTGTTTACTGTCTAAAAACTCCCTCACAGACAGTGCTGTGTGAGCTGGTGTATTGTCATGATGCAAAAGACATGAATTGTTGGCGGAACGTTCAGATCATCTAACTTTTTACACAGCCCTTACAGCACTTCCAAATAGTAAGTTGAATTAACTATTTGTTCAGTTGCTACAAATTCATAATGAATAATCTCTCTGATATCAAAAAAGGTTCGCAATATTATTGCAACAAGTTTGCAAACTTAATTATCAGACCTTCTGTGTGTGTGTGTGTGTCTATAGTAGACCAGGGTTGCCAAAAAATGTATACACATTTTAAAAGATGTTACCTATGTATTACTTTCAAAGTTGAATTGAATTACAGTAGCAATGTGTAGTACAACGTTAGCTCAAATGATGACATTAATCAAACGAATGCTAGTGTCACCATGCAACAGGCAGGACAGTCAGAGAAAATGGCGGAAGCATATTTGTTGTTTGAGCAGCCCAAGATCATTTTGAAATAGTATTTGAAATTCAATAAGTTTTTTAAAAAAATTTTTCAATGAGGAAATTAGCAAATATTTTTAATGATAATACTTAATGTTGTAGAGCCACAGTGAATCAGGCTCATCCTGTGACTATGTAAATAGTGACAACCATCGCAATTTAATTCTATTTCTGGAGTTCCATAGTAAGGATATAATCTTCTTGTTTTCTTTTTTTTTTAATTAAAGTTTACTGGGGTGACAATGGTTAATAAAGTTACATAGATTTCAAGTGTACAGTTTGTAATACATCATCTATATATCACATTGTGTGTTCACCACCCAGAGTCAGTTCTCAGAAAAATAAAAATAAAAGAAATTCAAGAACATCGTGGAAGTACAATGACAATGGAGCATGAGTATGCAACAGAACCTCCAACATGCCTAACAAATGCACACATTTGTAATAAGTTTGAGACACATGGTACTGTGTGTGATGTGCACAAGGGAAGATCCGGGAGGCCTAGCACAGCAACAAGTCCTGTTTCTTCTGCTATGGTGTCGGAACAGCTTACACGCTTGCCACAGAAGTCTACCAAACAATGTTCACCATAATCAGAAGTGTCTGGATGCTGATGGTAACCACTCTGAGCACCTCTTGTAATTGAAGAAGTCAAACGTGACTTTTATTCATCTTTTGTTATTGGTATATATAGAGTATTACAATTTTAAGAAAGGAAAAAACTGTATTAAAATTGTCTGACAATTTTAATTGTAAACTGTATTTAATTGTGTGACCATTAAGTTCACAAACGTGTTGCAACGATGTTGCTAACCTTTTTTTGATATCAGAGGGATTATTCATTATGAATTTGTACCAACTGGACAAACAGTTAACCCAATGTACTATTTTAAAAGTGCTGAAAAGGCTATGTGAAAAAGTTAGACAACCTAAACTTTTCACCAACAATTCATGGCTCTTGCATCACGACAATGCACCAGCTCACATGGCACTGTCTCTGAGGGAGTTTTTAGCCAGTAAACAAATAACTGTATTAGAACACCCTCCCTATTCATCTGATGTGGCCCCCAGTGACTTCTTTCTTTACCTAAATATAAAGGAAATATTGAAAGGAAGACATTTTAAAAAACATGTGTGTTTTTTTAATTGGGGAATATTGGGGAACAGTGTGTTTTTTTAGGGCCCGTCAGCTGCAAGTCAAGTCACCGTCCTTCAATTCAGCTGTGGAGGGCATAGCTCAGCTCCAAGTCTAGTAGCTGTTTTCAAACTAGTTGAACCAGCAACATTGTTGTTAAGAGCTCGCGCTCTAACCAACTGAGCCATCCGGCCGCCTCAGAAAGGAAGACATTTTGATGACATTCAGGACATTAAGGGTAATACAATGACAGCTCTGATGGCCATTCCAGAAAAAGAGTTCCAAAATTGCTTTAATCAGTGGACTAGGTGCTGGCGATCCTGCATAGCTTCCCAAGGGGAGTACTTCGAAGGTGACCATTGTGATATTTAGCAAAGAGGTATGTAGTTCTTTTTGTAGGATGAGTTCACGAACTTGTCAGACCTAGTGTGTGTGTGTGTGTGTGTGTATGTGTATAACTGATATATGTAAATATTTGGAAAATTAATACTGTAAATAATTAGTCTGCATTAATTTGTATTATAACATTTCTGGGCTCCACTTTATTTTATCTTTTTAAGTGTTGTTTTATTATTGGAAATATGTTAATATTCTTTCTTGGTATATTACACCTAGAAAGTTGCTCAGAAATCAAATTTAAATTCTTTACATTTATGTTCTGATGATGGCATATATCAAGAAAACCTAAGGAATCAAAGTAAAAATTTTAAAAACTACTAGAACTAATGAGCTATTTGGTAGGAGACGGATTCTTTCTTCCAGGAATTTAAATCTAGAGGGGAATTTAAATCTCCACAGTGGTAGATAAAGCTGAAATTGAGTCCTTTCGTTAAATGTAACCTAAAAAATTATTCATAGACCAGTACTCCTGAGATTTTCTAATTGATGTTTCTCACATCTATGACCCAGCAGTAAATTTATTTTTTATGGCTGAAGTTAATCGAAGTCAGTTTTTGTCACTTGATATCAGCACATCTTATCAGATGCAATCAGTAAAATTCGATTTTTATGTGTTTCTTTAATTTATAAACCAATAATATAAATGGATCTTTCGCAAACCTGACCAAAATATACAGAGAAAACACAAAGAGAAATCATAAGAAATAAAACAGGAACATCACAATAAAAATAGCATCAAAATCAGTACCATAATTGACTGGAATTCTTAGGGAAGCAGATGTTCTGGTTGCTTTAATTTTGTTATTGACAAATAAAAAATAAATTCCCAACATTTAAGAAAATCTTTATGAAACATATTTCTTAATTTTGTTGTTTTAATAAGGAATGTAAAGAGCATAATATATGATTTCTTCAGTGATTCTAGTGTTGCATTTTAATTTTACCACACTTTGACCAATACTGAATATTGTTATAACAATATTCTATTTTTCAGTTTATGTTTTTTATGAATTGCCCTCTTATGATCTAAGTTACTGAGGTCTTAGTATTTTTTTTAAATCAGATATTACAAATTCTTTACTAAAGTCATTAATACTGTACTTGTGGCCATCTTACCATTATTTGTAGCTTCCCTTTTAAATCTCTGACTTTTTTCTCATAAACGAGGTTTTTTTAAAAAAACATAGTCAAATGTATCTATATCTTTCTTGATGATATCTTCACTTACATTTAGGCTTAAATGGTTCTGGTTATCCAGATATATTCTGCCATATTTTATTCCAGATAGTCATAATTTCTTCTATTGTTTCGTTTTAACTTTTGATATATCTGGACTTTATTTTCATTTTGGTGATGAATTATAAATCTAAATTGATTTTTTTAAATAAAAACATATTTATAGACTAATTTTTCCATTTTTGACATATAGTATTATCTTCATCAAATATTAAATTAAAACCTGGTGGCTGAAGAGTTTGTTTATGAATTGTCTGTTCTCTTTTACTACTTTGTCCATATATTTTATATCTGTAGTGCACTGATTTATTTAGTTCTTCTTGTTCATTATTTTTCCAAATAAAATTTAGTATAGTTTTTGTATACTCACAGCCAAAAGTGAATAAATCACTGATGGATTTTGGTTGGAATGGAACTAAAATTACAGATTGGAGAACAGGGGTAGACATCTTACTTATAATCACTTCAAAATGTATTCATCATATGACATTCCATGGTATAAAAATTTGAATGAGATATAATCCCTGATTTTGAGAAATTATGGTAAATAAAATTTACAAAGTATCCAGGGAGAAGTATCTTTTTTTGTAGTGAGAACACAGAGAACTGATACATGGGCCAAACTGTGCATCTTGGAAAGCTTCTGGAAACAAATGGTGTTTGAGATTACCTATTTATTATTAAATGCTACCCAAGTAAATGTTGGGGATTAAGTAGAATAGGGAAAATCTGAACAGAATAATTTTAGATGACTTAAATCACTGAACAAATTATAACACTTGAAAATAAAATTGACTTTACGTTTTCTAGTATGGAAGTAAAAAATAAATGTACCCAATTAATATAGTGATTTTAAAAATTTAAATGTCAGGAAAGCTAGCATGAATTTAAATAACTATGTACATATATAAACACACATATTTTTCTTCTTTTCTCGTTCCTCTTGTGACAAAAAAAAAAGAATAAAGAATAAAAAGAGTATAAATTCTCAGTTGGGAGATAATTTTAGAAAATATAAATAAATATAAGGGAAAATAAAAATCCCCACTAGTGTGTCATCCAAAGATAATACTGAGAACCATATACAATATCTATGTCTGTATCTGTTTCTGTATCTATACCAATATTGAGCTCATAGTAAATATACTGTTTATTAGCCTATTTTTTCACTTGAGAAGTCATCTCCATGTTTTAAATATTCTTCAAAAACAAGATTTTAGTAGTTACATGGGATCCTAAAATATGAACACATGGTGAAGGGCTTTGCATTAAAATTAGTATAGGTAATTTTTCTAATCATTGTTTTCACAAAAGTATGATTTTCATTTATTCTGATGAATCATATATTTACCTACTATAATTTGATTATTAGTCATGCCAAGCAATAACTCTGGGAATAGCTCCCCATAAACTAAGCTGCTTGTTTATTTTATTTATTTATTTATTGTAACTCTATGCTCAACTTCATTATTATTTTCTAAATTTTATTTTCTATATTAATTTCAGGTGTGCAAAACAACATAATATTAGACATTTACACCCCCCACAAGTCTACTACCCCTCTGACATCATATATAGCTGTTATAATATCATTGACTAATTTCCTTGTGCTGTACTTTACACCCTGTGACCATATATATATATATATATATATATATATATATATATATATATATATATATATATAATATAATAGTTGACATTCAGTATTATTCTACTTCAGCTTCAGGTGTACAGCACAGTGGTTAGGCATCTACACAGTCTATGTAGTGATCCCCTTCATAAGGCCAGTGACAATTGCGCACCCTACATAAACTTTACAACATTATTTATTATATTCCTCAAACTATTTCATATAACTGTGACAATATTGTGACTACTAATTTGTGCTTTCTAATCCTTTCACCTTCTCCCCCATGTCCCAAATCCCCCTCCCATCTAGCAACCATCAGTTTTTAATCTGTATCTCTGAGACTATTTCTGTTTTGTTTGCTCATTTATTCTGTTCCTTTAGATTCCACATATAAGTGAGATCATTGGTATTTGTCTTTCTCAGTGTGACTTATTTCACTTAGCATAATATTTTCTAGGTCCATCCATGTTGTTGCAAATGGTAAGATTTCATTCTTTTTTATGGTGGAGTAATACTCCATTATATATAAATGTACCACAATTTCTTTATCCAATCGCCTATCAATGGGCATTTTAGTTGTTTCCATGTCTTGGCTATTGCTATAAATATAGGCTATTGCAATAAACATTGGCACTGCAATAAACATACGGGTGGATATATTTTTTCAAATTAGTGTTTTGGATTTCTTTGGATAGATACCCAGAAGTGAAATTGCTGGGTCATAAGGTACTTCCATTTTCAATTTTTTGAGGGACCATTGTACTGATTTCCATAGTGGCTGCACCAATCTGCAATCCCACCAAGAGTGCATGAGGTTTCCATTTTCTCCACATCCTTGCCAGCACTTGTTTGTTGATTTATTGATGATAGTCATTCTGACCAGAGTGAGGTGGTATCTCATTGTGGTTTTTATTTGCATTTCTCTAATGATTAGTGACATTTTGTGTTTTTTCATGTCTGTTGGCCATCTCTATGTCCTCTTTAGAGAAACGTCTCTTCATGTCCTCTGTCCATGTTTTAATTGTGTTGTTAGTTTTTTGGTGCTGAGTTGTGTAAGTTTTTTATAAATTTTGGATATTAACCCCTTACCAGATGCATAATTGGCAAATATCTTCTATTCAGTAGGATGCCTTTTTGTTTTATAGATGGTTTCCTTTGCTGTGAAAAAAATTTTTAGTTTGATGTAATTCCACATGTTTACTTTTTCTTTTGCGTATACAGGAGAATGTATCAGTAAAAATATAACTAAGGATAATGTCTGCACATTTACTTCCTATATTTTCTTCTAGGAGCTTTGTGGTTTTGGGTCTTATGTTTAAGTCTTTTTGAATTTATTTTTGTATGTGGTGTAAGAAGGTGTTCCAGCTTAATTTTTTTTGTTTGTTTTTTTGCATGTGTCTGTCCAGATTTCCCAGACCATTTATTAAATATCTTTATTAAATGTCTTTACCTCAATGTAAATTCTTGCTTCCATTGTCATTGATTAAATGACCATATAGGAATGTATTTATTTCTGTGCTCTCTATTCTGTCCCACTGATCTACGTGTCTGTTTTTATGTCAGTACTATGCTGTTTTGATTATTATAGCCTTATTGTATGCTTTGATGTCAGATAACATGATACCTCCCACTTTATTCTTATTTCTCAACATTGCTGTGGCTATTTGGGGGCTTTTATGATTCCATATAAATATTATGATTATATGTTCTAGTTCTATGAGAACTGTCATTGGTATTTTGATAGGGATTGCATTGAATCTGTATATTGCTTTAGGTAGTATGGACATTTTAATTATATTAATTATTCATATGCATGAGCATGATATATGTTTCCATTTATTTGTATCTTCTTCAACTTTTTTCTTCATTGTCTTATAATTTTTTTGAGTACAGGTCTTTTACTTCTTTGGTTAAATTTATTCCTAAGTATTTTTTTGATGCAATTGTGAATGAGATTGTTTTCTTAATTTCACTTTCTGATAGTTCATTAGTGATGTATACAAATGCAACCAATTTCTGAATATTAATGTTGTATCCTGCTACTTCATTAAATTCATTTATCAGTTCTAATCATATTTTTGGTGAAAATTTTGGGATTCTCTATATATAGTACCATGTCACTGGCAAATTATGAGGATTTTACGTCCTCCTTTCCAATTTGTATGCCTTTTGTTTCTTTTCATTTTTTAAATTAGTTTCAGGTGTACAAAACAATGTAATAGTTAGACATTTCACCCTCACAAAGTGATAACACCCTTCCCCCAATCTATTGCCCCTCTGACATCATATATATCTATTACAATTCCATTGTCTCTATTTCCTATGCTGTACTCCATATTCCGTTACTATATACAGTGTTTCCCTAAAAATAAGACCCAGCCAGACCATCAGCTCTAATGAGTCTTTTGGCGCAAAATTTAATATCAGACCCAGTATTATATTGTATTGTATTGTATTGTATTGTATTGTATTGTATTATGTTATATTATTATATTATATTATATTATATTATATTATATTATATTATATTATATTATATTATATTACTGGCTGTCACATTATATTAAAATAAAACTGGGTCTTGTATTAATTTTTGCTCCAAAAGATGCATTAGAGCTGATTGTCAGGCTAGGTCTTATTTTTGGGGAACACGGTATATATATTTTCTTATTGCTGGGGCTAGAACTTCCAGTACTATGTTGAATAAAAGTTGTGAAAGTGGGCATCTTTGTCTTATTCCTGTTCTTAAGGGGAATGCTTTTAGCTTTTTCTCCATTGAGTATGATGTTAGTTATGGGTTTGTCATATATGGCCTTTATTATATTGAGATATGTTCTCTCTATTCCCACTTTGCTGAGAGTGCTTATTTTAAATGGATGCTGGATTTTGTCAAATATTTTTTCTGCATCTATTGATATGACCATATGATTTTATTTTTCATTCTGTTAATGTGGTGTATCATGTTAATTGATTTGCAGATATTGAACCAACCTTGCATACCAGACCAGGAAGGAATCCCACTTGATCATGGTGTGTGATCTTTTTAATGTATTGCTGAATTCTGTTTGCTAATATTTTGTTGAGGATTTTTGCATCCATGTTCATTAGGAATATCAGTCTATAGATTTCTTTTTTTGTAATGTCTTTGCTGTTTTGAGGATCAAGGTAATGGCAGCCTCATAAAATGAACTTGAGAGCCTTTCCTCTTTCTGGATTTTTAGCAATAGTTTGGGAAGAATAGGTGTTAATTCATTTTTGAATGGTTGTTGTAATTCACTTGTGAATCTATCTGGCCAAGGACTTTCATTTCTTTCCAGCTTGTTGAATTTTTATTCAATTTCGCTGGTAGTAATTGGTCTGTCAGATTTTCTGTTTATTCTTGATTCAGTCTTGGAAGATTGTGTGCTTCTAGGAAATTATCCATTTTTCCCAGATTGTCTAATTTGTTGGCATATAGTTGCTTGCAGTGTTTAATTAAATTTTTGTGTATCTCTGTGGTGTCTGATGTCACTTCTCCTCTTTCATTGCTGACTTTATTTATTTGGGTCCTCTCTCTATTTTTCTTGAAGAGTTTGGTTGAAGATTTGTCAATTTTGTTTATCTTTTCAAAAAACCAGCTCTTGGTTTCATCGATCTTTTGTATTGTTGGTTTTGGTCTCTATTTCATTTATTTTTGCTTGATCTTTATTATTTCCTTCCTTGTACACCCTTTGGGCTTTGTTTGCTCTTATTTTTCCAGTTCCCTTAGGTGTAAAAATTGACTGTTGATGTGAGATTTTTCTTGTTTCTTTAGGTAGGCCTGCATTGCTCTTAATTTCCCCCTTAGGACTGCTTTCACTGCACCCCATACATTTGGGGTCATTGTGCTTTCATTTTCATTTGTCTCAAGGTATCTTTTGAATTCTTTCTTGATCTCATCGTTGACCCATTCATTATTTAATAGCATGTTATTCAGTCTCCATAGGTTTGTTTGTTTTTCAGCTTTTTTCTTGTAATTGATTTCTAGTTTTATAGCACTGTGGTCAGAGAACATGCTTGATATGATTTCAACCTCTTAAATTTATTGAGACTTGTTTTGTGGCCTAGCATGTGGTCTATCTTGGAAAATGTTTCATTTGCACTTAAAAAAGAATGTATATTCTTCTGCTTTGTAGTGAAATGCTCTAAAAATATCTATTAAATCCATCTGGTCTTAATGTGTCATTTAAGGCCATGGTTTCCATTTTGATTTTCTGTCTGGCAGATCTGTCCATGGGTTTCAGTGGGGTGTTGAAATCCCTTACTATGATTGTGTTACTGTTGATCTCTGTCTTTATGTCTGTCAATATTTGCTTTATATATGTAGGTGCTCCTATGTTGTGTGCATAGGTGTTTACTAGGGTTATGTCCTCTAGTTGGATTACTTCAGTTATTGTTACATAATGCCTGTCTTTGTCTTTTATTGTAGTCTTCATTTTAGTCTATTTTGTCCAATGTAAGCATTGCTACCTCAGCATTTTTCTCATTTGTGTGAAATATTTTATTCCATCGCTTTATTTTCATTGTGTATCTTTCAATCTGAGATGGGTGTCTTGTAGACAGCATATGCATGAGTCTTGCTTTCTTATCCGCTCAGCTAATGTTTGTCTTTTGATTGGAGCATTGAAGCCATGTACATTTAAAGTGATTATTGATAGGTACATAGTTATTGCCATTTTATTATTTGATTTTCTGGTCTTCATTAGTTTGTTTTCACCTGTCTTCTGCTTAAAGAAGCCCTTTTAACATTTCTTGTAATACTGACTTAGTGGTAATGCATTCTTTTAGCTTTATTCTTCTCTGGGAAGCTCTTTATCTCTCCTTCAATGATAGCCTTGCTAGAAAGAGTAGTGTTGGTTGTACTCCCTTGTTTTTCATCACTTTGAATATTTCCAGCCATTCTCTTCTGGACTGCAAAGTTTCTATAGAAAACTCAACTAATAAGTCTTATGGGAGTTGCCTTGTAAGTAACTAGCTGTCTTTCTCTTATTTTAGGATTCTTTTTTTATCTTTAACCTTTGTCATTATAACTATGATGTGTCTTGCTGTGGGCCTGTTTGGATTAATCATTTTTGGGACTCTCTTCACTTCCTGTGCTTGTATGTCAATTTCCTTCACCAAGTTAGGGAAGTTTTTGGTCATTATTTCTTCAAGTAGGTTCTCAATTCCTTGCTCCCTCTCTTCTCCTTCTGGTCCTCTTATGATTCAAATGTTTAGCACTTGACGTTGTCCCACAGGTCTCTTAAACTATCTTCATTGTTTTTTATTCTTTTTTCTTTTTGTTGTTCTGATTGGGTATATTCTACTACCTTGTTGGGTATATTCTACTACCTTGTCTTCTACATTGCTGGTTCATTCCTCTGCTTCATCTAATCTGTCATTTATTCCTGCTAGTGTAGTCTTCATTTCAGTTATTATATTCTTCATTTCTGACTGTTTGTTTTTCATGGTTTCTATGTCCTTCTTTATGCTTGCTATCCCTTTGTTGAAATGCTTACTAAGTTTCTTAAGCATTCTTATAATCAATGTTTTAAACTGTCTCTGGTAGGTTGAGACTCCATTTCATTTAGTTCCAGTTCTGGAGGTTTCTTCTGTTCTTTTATTTGGGACATGTTTCTTTGTTTCCTCATTCTGACTGCTGCTCTGTGTTTGCTTCTATGTATTAGGTAGATCTCCTGTGTCTCTCAGTCTTTGCTCAGTAGTATGTGTACTGTGTTGTCGAATTGCGCAGTCTCCTTAATTTCCTGTGTGTGTGTTCCAGAAGTGTACCTTGTGCTGTGTGTGTTCTTTGTAGTTGAGCCTTTATTGTTTTTGGCTTGTTAGTGGGTGAAACTGATTCCCTGGATGAGTAGCTATGAGGATTGGTAATGCCCACAGTGTATGAGCTGCTGTCTGGGAACTGACTCCTCAGATGAGGCTTTGCCTTTGCGGGCTCTTGTGCCTATTGAGACCCCGCTTTGGGTATGACACTTAGAGAGCTCACCAAGTAGTGCTCTGGTGTGGTCTGAAACTGGCATCTATGTGTGTTGTTTCTGGTGACTTTTGGGCGGGGCTCCCGTCCCGTGCAGGTCAAATTCAGCCTTGCCTGTTACCAGACCCTGGCTAACTGGTAGGAGCCTCAAAGCTATATATGGTTGGCTGCTGACTATGCTAGACCTGGAGGCCTGTGGGTGTGGCCTCCCTGTGAACTGAGGCCTGCTACCACTGATAGTGGGCCTGAGGCTGCTTAGCAAAAGGCCCAGGACCCCCTACACCTATTGCCACCCGCCAGCTGCGCAAAAGCCCCAGCTGTTCTAAGAGCCTCCTTAGGTGTTTGTGCAAGGCTGTTTTACCCAGTGTTGAGAGTGGCCTCTGTGATGCAGCACTAGCTGGGCGAGATGCAGTTCAAGTGAGTCACAAGATGTGACTGGTGGTTTTTACAATGTAAATGCAGAATCAGTTCTTACACCAGTACCAGCCTGTTACCACCCTGCACAGCTCTCTGAGAACACTGCAGCCAACCACCACCTCAGGCTTGAGAATTCCTGGGAGCTGCCCCCAACTGGCTGCAATGCAGTTTTGGGGTCATTCTCCACCACTAAACTCTCCCCAGCTGTTGTTGATCATCCACTGCTATACAAAGTATTCTCTGCAGCTTGTGGGGGTGGGGCCAGCCACCCAGGTGCCCAGAGTAACTCTGGAAATGCAGGTGGGCAGGGCAGGGTTCCAGGAAGCTATGGGGTGTGGGTGGTACTTTCTGCAAAGTCAATGCAGTTTCATCTTCGGCACCAGTGTTGGGCCCACCACAACCCTGAAACAATGCCCTGAGAACACTACAACCATCCAAAACCTATCTACGCTGCAGCTCATGTCTTGGCTTGACACCTTCTGCAAACATTTCCCGAGCCGTCACAAGCTCTCTGTCCACTTTTATCCATAGCCTGTGGGTTGGGGCCAGCAACTCAGCAGTCAAGATTTTCCTGGGTGATGTAGCATCAATTGTGTGGTGGGTGGGACCCAGGCATCACCTAGGCAGTGAGCATACTTGGATGTGGTCCCAGACTTGGGCCTTTGGTGGGGAGCTTAACCCTGAAAAGATGGCACCTCCCTATAAGCCACAGGGAAAACAATGGCTCCCATCCCTCCAACTCCTGTGCCAAACACACTCAGTTCAGTCCTTCCCCGCATGTGTCTGGGCCTCCCAAGTTGCCACCCTCTCTGCCAGAGACCAGGTGAGTGCCCACCAGCAAGAAAGTCTGTGTGTCTGCTCTACAAGAGGCCATCTGGGTTTCCAGCAGCCTTCTGCCCCACTGGGAAGGGCAGACAAGAATCCTAGCTGATTTTCACTGCTGGATGCTGTGAGAACTCCTCTTCCTGGCACAGGACCTCTGGGCTCAGGAGCCTGGTATGGGGCTGAGACTCCTCCCTCTTCAGGGGACATCTCTGCCACTGAGGTTTCCCTACTGGCATTAACCTCTCTCTGTGGGTTTGGTGTCAGCCTGTTTCACATTTCTGCCCTTCCTACCAGTCTTAATGTGACCTCTTCTTTGTATCCTTAGTTATAGTGGCTCTGTTCAGCTAGTGTTCAGATGAGGCTTGAGTTTGATTTTTATATAATTTATTTGTAATTTTTGTGTGATCCTGGGATGCAGTAGACATAGTATTTACCTAATCCACCATATTGAATCCTCTCCGTCTATGCTGCTTCTTTAGACTGCTGGTATTCAAAGATAATAATAGTACCCATTCATTCTGTTTGTGCTAATAATGTAGAAAAAGCCCAAATACTTATCATGTAAAAACCAAATGCTATACATACACGTATAAGCCTACACATTAAATAATTCTTTATAGTGTTCCCATTCTCTGGAGACTAATTCTTTTTTTTTTCCCCCATTGTTTTTTGTTGTTGTTTGTTTGTTTGTTTTGGTAGTTTTTAAGGAACACAACAAATTCTTTGGAGTATAATTTCATATTTACAGAGCCATCCCTCAAAAACATCAGTCATTGTACTACAAAGTAGAGGTAGGAGTAAACTTTTTGGTAGAATGTCACCAAAGTAAGCCAGTTGGTGATACTTCAAGGGGATCACATGATATTATCTTCCTAATTTTGTGATATTTCATATTTCTGCAACTCAAAAAAAAAAATCACTCTTTTTAGTGTTATCAATTTGATTAGACTCAGAATGGTTGATCCATATTATCTCAAATTGCAACGAGTGGAAAGTTCTGAAAGACAATTCACATTTCTAAATTACTATAAGAAATATAACTTTTTAGCTGACCTTTCCATTCTCTCCTGCTAGGCATACATCTGGGCAACAGGTTTACTACTTGAGTAGCTTGTCATAAGTCATGCCCTGATTTGTGATTAATTTGACTTTCAACGCATAATTTCGTTTTCCTTATTTTCAAATTATTGGATGACAACTATCTTAACCATAATCCTGAGATTCCATCCAGTTATTTTCCTTCATGGATATTAAGTCTCTGCATGTCTATACCCAACCTCCGTTTCTACATTTGACAAAGAACCACTATAGAACAAATGTTTTGGCTTCTGTAGCATGAATACTCATACAAACATTATTACCTGATGATTTATGAAAAAGTATCCACTGCAATTCAGTGTGGAAAGAATGGTCATCTATAGGAGAAGAGGGGAAAAACAAGAAAATAATTTATTAACAGTTTGCTAAAATACAATAAAACACATTTTGTTATTACTCTTTCCTTCTGTCATGTATAAAATTGGAAAGCAGATAGATTGGCGATAAAGCCTTGAGAAGTGATTCCAACTAAGAGTAACTGGAAAAACTTCTAGTCTTTACATGTTCTTTACATTTAAGTTCCAGAATTACTTAAAGCATTGTGGGTCTCACAGAGAATGAGTTAGAAAGCTTATGACATCTCCCTTTACTTCATCTTCTAAATCTTTGGCTCATATGTAATGGTAGGATCCTATTCCCTGTGATTTCATTATTTTTTTTATATCATAGTTTATTTGAACCCTGTCAATACACGAAAGTGTTAACTAGACATACAGTCCAGCTATATAATACTTGTAAAATTTAAATACTTGACATTTAAACAATGTAATTTGCACAGAAATGCTAATGGACTTGATGAAGACACAGGATGGACTGCCAAATCGTTGTTATAGTAATTTTTCAGCCATCTTTTCATTAGTAAAAATAATGCCTCATGCGTCCTAATTTATAAATACATTTACATGTATTATCTCCATTTAACTTTCCATTTCTGTGATTTAGAAAGACAGTTTTTCATGTAACTGAAACTTGGAGAGGCAGAGTGACTTGATCTTTACAAAGAACCAGGCATAAGAATCCAGAACAGAATTAAGATATGCTGAGCTGAACTGATTAGCAAATCTTAAACTATTCTTATATGTGTTCTTTAGTTTAAGCAAAAATTGGATATTTATTTGAAGATCATAAAAAAAGAAGCAAATAATTAGTGGACTCCCTGCCCTTATTCTGACATCTGATCAAATGATATCTGTGGCAGGAACAATGTTATGTGCTTATCAAACTCCATTTTCTTTTAATCCTGGGTACACATATCTCCAAGTCTCTTCTCTCCAGGTAACTAATTTCTATCTAATGCAATATGAAAACTTTGGAAATTATATATACAGCTTCTATGCATGGTCCCTAAAAATACATCTATGTGATTCTCCATTCTTACTCTCTTTCATTTCCGCTTGGCAGATGCAATAGATTCATCCAAGATCATCAAGGAACAGTGGAACCTCTAGATCAGGGGTGTCCAAACTTTTTTCAACGTTTTTCACCAAGGGCCATATGCAGTAAAATACACAAATAGCTGGGCCACTCACTCGAGGTGAAGTACGTATTGCCTCACCTGGTTTATTAAGTAAACTAAATATATTTTTGGAATTTGCTGCGGGCCAATAAAAAATGGATCGCGGGCCGCAGTTGGCCCACGGGCCGCAGTTTGAAAACCCCTGCTCTAGATGAAAGAAACCTGATTACCTGAATTACTTCATGGAATAGAGATCTCACTGACTTCTTGCATCAATTGCAAAGTAAGCAAGAAATAAACATTCACTATGTTAACAATTAACCACTAAAATGTGGCACTCGTTTCTTATAGCAATTAATCTACTCTGTACATATGAACAGGTGCATAATATTTTGTTTTGACTTCAGCTGAAGTTAAGTTCTCTCAATTCCCGTCTGCCCCTACTTTGTGTCTGTTGTGACATTACTGCCAGTAGAGGAGTCTGAAGACACTAGTAATGTCCCATTATATAGATAGCAACCCTGCTCCTCTCTTTAGTCTAACACTTATAGAGTAAATAAAAATAATTTAGAGTAAATTTGAAAACTGTATCATTCATAACATGGGTGGGTCTCATTTAAATATAACTTTTCAAACATTTATCATATATAATTTTTACAGCAGCACTGTGAACTGAATATTATTATCCTAATTTTATGGATGAAAACTCTATGGCACAGAACCATTAAATAACTTGCCCAATCTGTCATATATAGGTTGGATAGACCTAGCATTTAAATTCAATTCCTAAAGGCCCCAAAGCTCTTCAAAATGAATGGTAGTGGGGTCCACTTTTCTCTTTAGGCACTTCCTTTAGGCACTATCACACCACACCCATCTAGGAGAAGGAAGAGCCTTAATATTATATCACAACTTCATCCTACTTCTGGACTTAGAATGTGACCCTCTTCAGGAAGCATAACAAAAGACAATTGACCGTATGAAAAAGAGAATATAATAGTTCCCATTGATATTTGGGACATCTGATTCTATAGGCTCACTTTAAAAATCAACATATCCTTAATCTACTTAATTATTTCGAAACAGAAAAATTATATCTCTCAGATTTTTACATCAGTTCTGGTGTATGTTCCAGCATGATAAAATTGCCTGGAAAGCAGTTAATCATGATCTCTTTCTCACCACTGAACAACATATGGTTGATCCAGTTAGTGTCATGTTGCTGAAGGAAATTTTTTTCTTGTCCAATATCCAGGCATTTGGCAAAACACTGTATTGGGTTTCCAGAGTAGAGTAATAGTTTACCGTTTCTTAACAGATACATATAAAATCTTGATTTCCATTGAAATTTAGGAAATATACATTGCTAAAATTAACAGTGAGCTAATTGTCTACCTTGTCGTTTTTAAGTTTAATTGAGCCTCAAAATTATGTTTTCCATAGAAAAAGATCCATCTAGGGTAATACTGCAAATGATGCAATTGCTAATATAGCAGATTTCAACTAAAAGGTTACCAAAAAGAAGAGAAATTTCTGAAATTAATAGTCTTTTACTACCTATTGCTAGTTTTAAATATTTCTATTTTGTCACCATTTATTTATTTTTCTAACATTCTTACAAAAATAGAAATCCTTCTTTACTTAATTCTGGATATTTTGAAAATAGGGCTTTAATATGTGTGTTCTGTAATACAAAATGAAAGTTATTTTCATAAGGAAAAATAATGCTCTTGTGAGGTCATGATAAGCTATCTCCAGAGCTTAAAAATTATATATATATATATATATATATATATATATATATATATATATATATATATATCCTCTTTGAATGTTTGGTAGAATTCACTAGTGAAGCCATTTGGTCCTGGACTTTTGCTTTGGGGAAGGTTTTGGATGACTGATTCAATTTCCTTACTGTTGATCGATCTATTTAGATTTTCTAGTTCTTCATGATTCAGCCTAGGAAGGCTATATGTTTCTAAGAACTTGTCCATTTCTTCTAGGGTATTATAGAATTATACACTTGAAACCTATGTAACTTTACTGACCATTGTCACCCCAATAAAATTTAATTTAAAAAAATACTATAATACACTAGGATCAAAATGGCACACTACATAAATGCTGCATCTTATCCTTCTGTTTCAATTTATTGGAGTGCACATTAAAAATATTTTTCAAATATCTATGATTACACTGGAAAAAAAAAGGATATCCCCCTTTGGTCTACAAGCTATGAGCAATTTTAAAAGACCCAAAGCAGACTGCATTCAGTAGAAGTAAGAAAGTTCATTAAAAACAAAATGACACAAAAATGTTAAGGAAAAAATACACACAAAAAACAAACAAGCAAACAGATAAGTCAGAAACTAGTTAAGAAAAAAATGAATAGCAACAGTAATATTATACCAAATAGAATTTAAGGTAAGCAGAATTAAGTGGGGGTGGGGGGGAGGGACACTGCATAATTATTGAATATAACACAAAAATTCCAGCAGTATAGAGCAGTAAAGTTTCTTTATGCACCAATCAATATAGCTACATAATATCTATAGTGAAACTTATAAACATATTTATAAATTTAATAAATCCAAAATAATTTAATACCTACCTTTAGAAAATTTGATTTGTTGAGTTGGAGATATAAAAACAAGTAAGAATATAAAATATTTGTATAACACTATTAACAAACTTGATCTAGTAGATCTACATAGAATTTTACAGAAATTTGTATTTAGGGGAGGACTTAAAAACAAATGAGACACTAGAAGAAAAGAGGAAACAAGTGATCATGGGCAAAAACCACAAAATAAATGTCAAAAAAGCAGCCCCAATTATTAATATCATAGAGGCCTTATTTACTGAAGGTGTTGCAAGAAAATAAGAAATTAACTACCAAAAAATAGCTCTCCTCCAGGCCCCATTCAAATTTACAAACTCGTCAATTAAAGAAAACATTCTAAATAATTCTTTATTAAGAGGAAAATAAATCTTAATTAAAAACCTTGTTTAAAGAATAAAACACACTATTTATTAAAATGTATACTGTGTCCATTTGAAAATTCAGAGAAAGATTATGGACCGAAATGGAGTTTTAAAAAACAATAAAAACTAAAACTAAATTAAAATACAGAACAAAAAATAACAGAAAAAACAGAAAGAAATCAATAAAATTAAAACATATTAATGAAATGAAAAACAAAACCAAAATAAAATATTTCTAAAGTTAATCAACAAATTAAAAAGCAAGATTTTTTGAGAGATAAAAAACTACTGGAAAGTATGGACATGAAAAAAAGGGAGAAACACATTAGGAACTCAAATTGACAAAGTTGCTGAGTAAAGTTTAAAATATTATAAGAGCATGTACAATTTTATTCCATAAATTTTTTTAACATTTTTTTATTAGTCTCAGGTGCACAAAACAATGTAATAGTTAGATATTTAACATTTATATCCCTTACACAGTGACAACCGCCCTCCCCCGTCCACTACCCCTCTGACATCACACACAACCATTACATTTCCACTGTCTCTATTCCTAATGCTGTACACCTGAAGCTGAAGCTGAACAATAATGAATGTCAACTATAATTATATACATATACATATAATTATAGTTGACATTCATTATTGTTCAGCTTCAGCTTCAGGTGTACAGTGCAGTGATCAGGCATCTACATCATCCCTGAGGTGGTCTCCCTAATGAGACAAGTGTCCACCGCATACCCTATAAAATCATTACAACATTATTGGTTACATTCCCCAAATTGACTTTCATATCCCCGTGGCAATCTTGTGGTTACTGACTGTGCTTTCTAATCCCCTCACCTTCCCCCTTATCCCCATGCCCTCTCCCATCTAGCAACCCTCAGTTTTTCCTCTATGTCTGAGACTGCTTGTGATTAGTTCATTCATTTATTCTTTTCTTTAGATTCCACATATAAGTGAGATCATATTTTATTTGTCTTTATTGTCTGACTTATTTCACTTAACATAATGTTCTCTAGGTCCATCCATATTGTTGCAAATGGTAAGATTTCATTCTTCTTTATGGCTGTGTAATACTCCATTGTATAAATGTACCACAGTTTTTTAACCCAGTCATCTACTGATGGGCATTTCAGTTGTTTCCATGTCTTGCGTATTGTGTATAGCACTGCAATAAAAATAGGGGTGCATAATTTTTTTTGAATTAGAGTTTGGAATTTCTCCGGATAGATACCTAGGAGTGGAATTGCTAGCTCATAAGGTAGTTCCATTTTCAAATTTTTGAGATATCTCCATACTGTTTTCCATGGTGGCTGCACCAATCAGCAATCCCACCAACACTGCACAAGGGTTCCCTTTTCTCCACATCCGCGCCAGCACTTGTTGTTTGTTGATATATTGATGATAGCCATTTTGACTGGGGTGAGGTGGTATCTCATTGTGGTATCTCATTTCTCTAATGATTAGTGAGGTCGAGCATTTTTTCATATGTGTGTTTGCCATCTGTATGTCCTTTTAGAAAAATGTCTCTTCATATCCTCTTCCCATTTTTAAATTGGGTTGTTTGTTATTTTGGAGTTGAGTTCAGTGAGTTTTTTAAATAAATTTGGGATATTAACACCATATCTGATATATCATTAACAAATATCTTCTCCCATTCAGTAGGATCCCTTTTTGTTTTATGGATGGTTTCCTTTGCTGTGAAAAAACTTTTTAGTTTGATGTAATCCCTCATGTTTATCTTTTCTCTTACTTCTCTTGCCTGAGGGGATGTCAGTAAAAATCTTACTCGGGGTAATGTCTGTAAAGTTTCTTCCTGCATTTTCTTCTAGGAATTTTATGGCTTCAGACTTACATTTAAGTCTTTAATCCATTTTGAATTTATTCTTGTATATGGTGTAAGGAGGTGGTCCAGCTTTGTTTTTTTGCATGTGTCTGTCCAGGTTTCCTAGCACCATTTATTGAATAGACTGTCTTTACCCCACCATAATTCTTGCTCCCATTGTCATAGATTAAATGACCATATAAGCATGGATTTATTTCTGGACTCTCTATTCTGTTCCATTGATCTGTGTGTCTGATTTTATGCCAGTACCATGCTGTTTTGATTACTGTAGCCTTGTAGTATAATTTGATGTCAGGTATTGTTATACCTCCCACTTTGTTCTTATTTCTCAAGATTGCCTAGGCTATCTGGGGTCATTTATGTTTCCGTATAAATTTTAGGATTATATGTTCTATTTCTGTGAAAAATGCCCTCGGTATATTGATAGGAATTGCGTTGAATCTGTAGATTGCCTTAGGCAGTATGGACATTTTAACTATATTAATTCTTCCTATCCATGAACATGGTACGTGTTTCCATATATTTGTATCCTCTTTAATTTCTCTCTTCAGTGTCTTATAATTTTCTGAGTACAGATCATTTACTTCTTTGGTTAAATTTATTCCCAGGTGTTTTATAGTCTTTGAAGCAATTGTAAATGGGATTGTTTTCTTAATTTCTCCGTCTACTATTTTATTATTGGGATATACAAATGCAACTGATTTCTGAATATCAAGTTTCCATCCTGCTGCTTTACTAAATTCATTTATCAGTTCTAATAGTTTTTTTGGTAGAATCTTTAGGGTTCTCTATATATAGTATCATGTCATCTGCATATAATGACAATTTTACTTCCTCCTTACCAATTTGGATGCCTTTTATTTATTTTTCTTGTCTTATTGTTGTGGCTAGAACTTCCAGCACTATGTTGACTAGAAATGGAGAAAGTGGGAAAGCTTGCCTTGTTCCTGATCTGAAGGGCATGGTTTTAGCTTTTTTCCCATTGAATGTGATGTTAGCTGTGAGCTTATCATATGTGGCCTTTATTATGTTGAGATATGGTCCCTCTATTCCCACTTTCTTAAGAGTTTTTACCATAAATGGCTGCTGGATTTTGTCAAATGCTTTTTCTGCATCTATCGATATGATCATATGATTTTTATTTTTCATTTTGTTGATGTGGTGTATCACATTAATTGATTTGCAGATATTGAACCACCCTTGCATACCAGGAATGAATCCCACTTGATTGTCACGTCCTGCACAAGAGCTGTGGGAAGCAAGAAGGGCGGCACAGGAGTAAGAACGACAGGAGCCAAGAATAGAGTGCAAGTGGGGTAAGGGACTCAAGTCTCAAGGACTGAGCCCTAATCGGGCCAAACGCATAGCTTTTATTTGTGGACATACGAGGCAGTAAAATTGTTTTTTTTTCCCCCATGGTCTGTGATTTCTGTGCCTGCTGACTGTTTTCCCTAATTGTCCCCATTGTGCTCCAACACATACTATGCCTTCACATGCACCCAGTCCCGGGAGATGGAGTCATTATTTAGAAACCATCTGATAAGAGGGGGTATGATCAACATCATTCCATTGGGTCTCTGCTCTGCGGAGACACTTCCTTTGGTGCCGCAGGATCTGTGCGGGGGAACAACCAGTTTGGCAGCTGTAAGTCAACATCTCCCCCTTTTTGTTTTTGTAGTAGGAGAAACACAGATTTGGCAGTTTCCTCATTTATGGCCTATCAGAGGGCTTTTGTCCACATCTGAGGACTAGACAGAATAGACAAAGGGTAATTAATAGAAGTGCTATTGCATCTGCAAATCCTTCACCCAGGATTTTCTCCCAAGTGAGGGGATTCAAGTGACATAATCCTTCTGCAGCCGTGGGAAGCGTCTCCTCTCCTGGGAGGAGTGGGAGCGTGGCATGTGACGTTTGATCCACTTCTTGTTTTAGCTATAGAATATCTACAGTGAGATTAGGAGCATGTCCCCAGAGGAGAGCTCATACCTCCGACCACGGGGTCCTAGTTCGGTTGTAGGAGAAAGGAGTCACACAGTAAGTAGAAATATTCCAATCACATTTTAAAGTAATCATGGTATGGAGATTTTCTAATTGATCTCCAAGAAAAACTAAAGTTGTCTCTAAATCAGCTAATCTAACACTAATTTCTTGATCAATTTTAATGTTGATTCCAAGTCTTACTAGCATTTTCATGCCATTCTTGTACAAATTGGGTGGTCTGTACAGCCTGATGTAATGCTACCCCAAAGACAGTAGCAACAGTAGCTATTGCTATAATTCCCATAATGGCTGCAATTAGGAGGCCAATAAATCTTTTAGTCCTATATAATATTTTATGAAGAAGTTGCAAAACAATATGAACAGTCGGGGAGGCTTCTCACACCCTAGGGGCTTGGACGGGTATCCATAAACCCCGTCTTCTTTTTAAGATCATAATTTGGTCATGGGAGGCATCATAAATTGAAGAATGAAAGCATGTCTATAGCCAGCATTGAGAACATTCAACTAATTTTGTTGTCTGATTAACCGTGATGGTTCCTACTAAAAAGACAAAAGGAGTTTTAAGACATATTTGTGAATAAAATATTTTTGTTTTTACAAATTGAGAATTATATTGATTGTTACTTTTTTTGTGAACAATTTTCTTTCCATATCTGATTTTTTCCCAAGGCTTAAGGACAGTTTCCACAGAGTTTTTTCAAATAGTCCCCGGATGGGCTTAATCATTCTCAATTGAAGTGGGGGAAAGAGCCCTATCTTTCCAAGAGACGGAAACATTAAATTTTCCCTTAATGATCGGTGGATATCCATCACTGGATATCAGCCAATTTATAAGCTGAGGTTCAGAGCATAATAATCTTGAACAGGTAGGAATTGTAGCACCATAAGGGCCCCAATCAACAACTGTTCCATAAGCATTATTAAAAACTATCCAATCTAGATTTCCTCAACATTCTTCCCAGTGGACTCGAGACTGATTATTAATCATGTCACTTTTTGGGGGACTGGGAGGAATGGGGGGAGGGAAACTATGAGTACAGAACTGTTGTGTTAGAAATCCTTTTCCAGTGACCATGATTAAATCTTTATAAGTATGATTCTCTTGTCTTCTTGGGAATTACCCAGGCTTGATTGGAGAGAAAAAGATATGGAGGGATAGAACCAATACAAAGGGGTGTATATAAATAACCTAAATCTGTATGGCCAGAAAGAGTAAAATTTCAGCCTTCCTCCTCAGGAAATTCCGGACTTCTTTGATCCTTGGGTCCAGGAAGCCAAGAACTATCATTGATATAAATAAGAGGAGGATCATCATTCCAAGTCACAGGTGTCAATGATGGAGGATTGGGTAAATAAGCCCAATAAGTAAATTTATCGGCTGCAACGCCAAGTGGGCGGTGACTTACAACAGAGAGGAGAGCCAACATGGACACCAACATATTGGTGTCGGTTTTAGGAATGTCTTCTCCTTCTCCAGGTACCCCATGAAGGGTTTCAGCCAAGCATGGTTTCTATTTATCAGGCAGCCGCTCATGGTATGGTTTAACACACCAACCAGGAATCCACAGAGGTCGTTCTTCTGGGCTTAGAGAAATACAAGCAAAACCTTGTCCCCATATTAATAAAGTTCCTAGATGCCATTGATTTGTTTGAATATCTTTCCACCAGATAGGGACATTTTCCAGAGGTTTTGCGCTATGGTGACTATTGAAATGTCTCTCAGCTGCAGTACGTCCAAGGTGAGCCTTGGTATCTGAGCCAGATGAATTTGAAAATTTAAAGTAAACATAGCTCTTGCTAACTGTATCTGCGGGGGTTCATCATTTCTCCCCCTTTTTGTTTTTGTAGTTTTTCAAAGTGGCATTAGCACGTTCAACAATGGCTTGACCCTGTGGGTTGTAAGGAATATCTGTGGTGTGAGTAATGTGCCATTTGGCACAGAATTTTGTAAATTTGACACTGGTATAGGCAGGGCCACTGTCTGTTTTGATCATTTGAGGTAGCCCCATAATTGAAAAGTAGACAAACAAATGTCGACAAGAACAGGAAGCAGTTTCTCCAGTTTGAGCTGTGGCTACAAAAAGGCCAGAAGCTGTATCAATTGTTACACATACAAAGGACAAACGCCCAAAAGAGGGGATGTGAGTTACATCCATCGCCAAAGAGCATTGGGTACAAGACCCCTAGGATTTACTCCTTCAGGGCATTCCTGTGGAGCATTAAGAATCTGGCAAGTCAGACATGTTTGAAAAATCCATCGAGCCTGTTTGTTAGTGATAGGAAACCAAGAACAAAGGCTGCCATCATTGGTATGAGTTAAAGAATGAAAATGGTTGCCTCAGTAACTTGGGCACTTCCTACTAATGAGTCTGTAAGAGCATTACCTTGAGTCATAGGACCAGGTAATGTAGTTTGAGCGCTGATGTGGATGATAGAGCAAAGGTATTGATGGTTTCTCACAATCTGTTGGAGTTGGATAAACAAAATCTGGAGAGATTGATTAGAATTATTGGAAAGAGATGCTGTTTCCATGTTTTGTACTGTATAAACAAAGTAAGCAGAATCAGAGACAATAATCAAAGGATCTGAGAAAGTTGGCAAAGCAGTTAATACTGCTACCAATTCAGCCATTTGTGCTGAAGTGCAATTAGTGTAAATAAGTTGATGACCTTATTCACTAACAATTACTGCTTTACCATTGTTAGATCCATCTCTAAAAACTGTAAAGCCCTGGGGAATAGGAGCCTGTTTGAGTTTTTTAGGTAAAATCCAATGAGTTTTTAGGAGAAACAGGAATAACTTGTTTTCTGGGTAATGATTGTCAATTATTCAAAAAAAAAAAAAAAATCACTAATAGCAACCTGCCAAGATTCAGAACGAATGTTTAAATGTGTTATTTGTTGTTTCTTAAAGGGAACCACGATTTGACTGGGTTCCTGTCCATTTAGATGAAGCATTCTGGTGCGAGCTCGTGACATAAGCTCTGAGATTAATTCTACATAGCTCGGAGTGACTTAAGTAAGTTGTTAGACAGGAAAAGCCATCCCACCAGGTCATTTTGTTGAACAATCACTGCCGTGGGTCAATGTGGAGTAGGGAAAACTAAGATCTGTAAAGGTAGGGAAGGATCTACATACTAAATATGAGCCTCTTGTATTTTACTTTCGACCAATTTTAACTCTTTGTTGGCCTGAGAAGTTAGGGTACAGGGGCTATCTAGTTAAGGGGGGGGGCCCACAAGAGGCCAAATAAATTACTGAGAGCATATGTGGGAATGCCTAGGGTCAGATGTAGCCAATTAATGTCTCCTAGCAACTTTTGTAAATCATTTAAAGTAGAAATTTGATCTCTTCTAATTTGGACTTTCTGGGGTTTGATAGACTGGTGGTCCACAACCATTCCTAAATATTGGACCGGTGTTGTGGTTTGAATTTTATTTGGAGCAATGCAAAGTCCAGCCTAATCAAGTTGTGTTTTAAGTAATTTAAAGCATGTTGCTAAGAGCTCTATAGAGGATGCAGCACACAGAATATTATCTATATAATGAGTAATATAACAATCTGGGAAATTAGTTCTTACTGATGTAGCGCTCAGGCTACAAAAAGCTGACAAATTGTAGGACTATCAAGCACTCCTTGTGGGAGAATTTTCCATTGAAATCTCTTTATAGGTTCCTTATTGTTAATTGAAGGAACAGAAAATGCAAACCAAGGACAATCTTGAGGATGTAAAGGGATTGTATAGAAACAATCCTGTAAATCAATAACTATTAAAGGCCAATTTTTTGGAATCAGTGATGGTTGTGGGAGCCCAGGCTGTAAACCACCCATAGGCTCAATTATGGCATCGATAGCTCATAGATCTGTGAGCATTCACCATTTCTCTGATTTTTTCTTAATAACAAATACAGGAGAATTCCAAGGGCTAGTAGAAGGTTCTATGTGGTCTTGTTTTAATTGAATCTGTACTAATTCTATTAACACCTCTAATTTTTCCTTAGAGAGGGGCTACTGTTCTATCCACAGAGGCTTATTGTTTATCCATTTAAGGGCTACGCGGGTCCATAGCTGTTCAACAGTGGCCCCTATAAAAAAGGTTTTTGTGTTTCTGTCAGATATCCCAATCCCGCCTGTCCTTGTTGGGATGGGGGCTGAATAGGCTGAAAAATTCCTTGATTAAATTTTCCTAGACCTTTTCCTGGTTGATATCCTATTTGACTCATAATTTTTTGACTTTGAGGACTGTATTGTCCAGGTAGTATCCAAATTTGTATTTCCCATTGTGTAAGCAGATCTCAACCCCACAAATTAACTGGAATGTCAGCAACATAAGGCTGTAAAAATCCCTTTTGTACCTCTGGCCCGAGGCAGGGAAGAACGCAGACACTTTGACACAAAGCTGAAGCTCGGCCCACCCCTACTATATTAATGTTTGGCTCTTGTACTTTCCAATTCTTTGGCCATTTCTGTGCACTAATTATGGAAACATCAGCTCAGGTGCCTAAAAGACCTGTAAAGTTTTTACCCTGTATTTCAATTTGACAAACTGGGTGAAAATTTGATATCTTTTCTGCTAGAAAGATTCCTGCCTGTCTGGTGCTTCCAAAGCCTCCAGTTCCCCTTTTTTGAGTTCCCTTTTTTTCTGGGAGAATATATGGGAGCAGAAATAACTGAGTAACCCATTCTCCCTTTTTTGCTGTCCAGGGAACCGATGAGGACATTATAATTTTAATTTCTCCTTTATAGTCAGAATCAATAATACCTGTATGAACTGAAACTCCTTTGGATGTTAAAGTAGAACAACCAAGGAGAAGTCCAACAGTACCTGGGGGAATTGGTCCAAAAAGTCCAGTGGGCACACGCAAAGGAGATTCTCCAGGAAGTAATAAAATACCTTGTGTTGCATAGATATCTATGGTGGCACTTCACTCCATAGCAGGACTCAATTGTTGTAATGAAAGTCGGGGGGAGGTACTGCCTGATAGTTCTGAGGAGCAGCTTGTGTCCTATATGCCCCAGTTGTTGTCAGGGCCTGGGGCTGGCCCCGCCTCTCGTTTCCCTGAGGAGGGATCCGGTTTTTATGAAAAATTGATCTGTACTCATTAGCCCAATGATTTCCTTTTTGGCATTTAGGGCACAATCCAGGTGGTTTAGGTCCCATAACAATAGTAGCATTAGGCAAACGGGAACTGTTTCTATTTTTCTTTTTGCATTCCTTTTTGTATGGCCAAATTTTCCACAATTGTAGCAAGTGCCAGGAAATTTATTTTGAATCCAGTCATGGCTTGAGCTAGCATGGCAGCTTTAAATTGTTCAGTTCCTACTCCTTGGCACAAGCGGATATACCCCATTGTATCTGTTTTTTCTTTCATGATTCCTATAGCTTTCTTACAGTCATCATTAGCATTATCGTATGCCACGATTTGTAAAATTATCTCGGCTGCCTGTAAATTGGTCACCTGTTTGTTGATAGCATCTTGTAACCTGGCAACAAAGTCAGAGTAAGGTTCTCAAGGACCTTAAAGGATTTTTTGAAATGACATCAGGGCTTTACCCTCTGTTTCTATTTTTTCCCATGCCATTAAGCACATTCTTTGTAATTGATCAACAGCCTGTTCATTCATCCCTAATTGATTTTGGGTACTTTCCCAATAGCTGCTCCCTAACAATTGATCTTTGGTAGTATTTATATTGTGAGCTTGATTATGCCTGGCTTGGGTTTCAGCACCATCAATCCACCAAGTCTTAAACTGCAAAAACTGGGAAGAGGAAAGACAAGGCTTGGCTAGGGCATGCCAATCTGTGGGGATTAATCGATTGCCATTGGCCCGGCCCCGTATAAGGCCCATTGCGTAAGGAGAGTAGGGCTGTACTGAGGTACAGCCTGTTTGAGCTCTTTTAAGAGCTTGAATGAAAAGGGCTCATGTAAAAATTCCCGAACAATGTTGGGTTGTGTGGATCCGCACCAGAAGCTCATGAATGATAACAGGAAATGCTAAGGCTTCCAAGTCTCCCTCCCTCCGAGCCTGTCTTACCCCTTTTCCATGGCTGAGAGAGGTATGGGAGAGCCTCTTGAAGGAGGGGGAGGTGTGTGCGCAGCGGAACCAAAAGGGTTAGTGTTTTTCTCCAGCTGCAAGGGTGGATTCCATTCATACGCTGGAAAAGCAGGTGGTAGTGGAAGGTCAAGTAAAGGACCTGAGGATGGGTGACAGGTCTCCAAAGGTGGATATAATGACTTGGGGCTTATGATGGGGGCTTCTAAAGATCCTTTCTCCTTTTCCTCTGATTTCTGTATTTCTTCTTCCCCCCTCATCTTCTTCATCAATTTGTAAAGGTTCTAAAACTGTCCAGATTAATTTCCACGTATCCCAGATGGTTACTGGGAGAGAAACTCCTTTATCATATAATCCACGGAGTTTTGTACCAACTTTTTCCCATGTTTTTAAATCTAACGTCCCCAAATCTGGGAACCAAGAACAATAAGTTTCAATTACTTTGAGAAGCTCCTCTAATTTCTGATCTGACACTCGAGCTCTTCCAACCTCAAGAAGGTGCTTAAGCAAACAAATGTAAGACCTATATCGGCTATTAACATTTCCCATTATGTATAGAGAAAAGGATAGAGAGGAAGAAGACTTTCACTCTGAATGGATTCAGATGCCCGTCTGGCCATGTCCTTTCCAGGACTTTAAGGTCTGTCTTGGCTATGGTGCACCCGTATAAACTCCGGGCCCGGTTAACGCTGTCAGGCTCTAAGTCACCGTTTTGCCTTATGACTTAGACCACGGAACTGCAGATTAGGGCTCAAGCAAGCTCCGTAGCCGTAGCCATGGAACTATAACCACACATTCACACATTCACTCTCTTGCACTTAGAAAGAGAAAAATTCCCCTTTTACTTTGGTTAAATTCCCTGGGAGTTACCCTACCTTTTTCCAGTAGTTGTTGCGACCTCTACCGGGCCCCATGCCATGAAACCTCTTTGATTTTCAACTCATAGTCGACCTTCCTTCTCGAGACCCACGTTGGGTGCCAGATATTGCATCCTGCATGACAAGAGCTGTGGGAAGCAAGAAGGGAGGCGCAGGGTTAAGAAAGATAGGAGCCAGGCTGGTCTGGTGGCTCAGGCTGTTGGAGCTCCCTGCTCCTAACTCCGAAGGCTGCCGGTTGGATTCCCACATGGGCCAGGGGGCTCTCAACCATAAGGTTGCCGGTTCAACTCCTTGAGTCCCACAAGGGATGGTGGGCTGTGCCCCCTGCACCTAGCAATGGCAACTGGACCTGGAGCTGAGCTGCGCCCTCCACAACTAAGACTGAAAGGACAACAACTTGACTTGGAAAAAAGTCCTGGAAGTACACACTGTTCCCCAATAAAGTCTTGTTCCCCCTCCCCATTAAAATCTTTAAAAAAAAAAAAAAAAAAAAGACGAAAGAAAAAAGAAAGACAGGAGCCAAGAATAGAGTGCAAGCAGGGCCAAGGGACTCAAGTCTCAAGAACTGAGCCCTAATCAGGCCAAATGCATAGCTTTTGTTTGTGGACATACGAGGAAGTACAATTGTTTTTTTTTTTTTTCATGGTCTGTGATTTCTGTGCCTGCTCGTTGTTTTCCCTAATTGTCCCCATTGTGCTCCAACACATCCTGTGCCTTCACACGCACATAATCCCAGGAGATGGAGTCATTATTTAGAAACCATCTGATAAAGGGGGGATGACTGACATCATTCCATTGGGTCTCTGCTCTGCGGAGACACTTCCTTTGGTGCTGTAGGATCTGTGCAGGGGAACAACCGGTTTGGCAGCTGTAAGGCAACACTTGATCATGGTATATGATCTTTTTAATGTATTGCTGAATTCTGTTCACTAATATTTTGTTGAGGATTTTTGCATCTATGTTCATTAGAGATATAGGCCTGTAGTTTTCTTTTTTTGTAGTGTCTTTGTCTGATTTTGGGATCAGGGTGATAGTGGCCTCATAAAAAGTGTTTGGGAGACTTCCCTCCTTCTGAATTTTTTGGAGTAACTTGAGGAGAGTAGGTGATAATTCTTTTTTGAATGTTTTGTAAAATTCACCTGTAAAGTCATGTCCAGGGCTTTTGTTTGTTGGGAGCTTGTTGATTACTGATTCAATTTCCCTGGTGGTAATCAGTCTATTCAGGTTTTCCGTTTCTTCTTGAGTTAGCCTTGGAAGGTTGTATGCTTCTAGAAAATTGTCCATAAATTTTTAAACCTATATAATATGCACATGCTTCTATGAAAATGTGAACTTCCAAATGTATTCAAGAGAAAGTAGAATGAATGAAATAACTCTTTAACCTTAGAAGACATTGAGTCAGTAGCGAGCCCAGATAATTTTTACCCAGATAGTGAGTTCTGGCAAGACTTTTAAAATAAACAATTTCCCGTCTTCTGCAAAGATTCTCACAGCAAAGAAAATGAGGTAAATCTACTCAACTCCTAAGTTAGTAAACTCAACAACTATAAAACCGAGCCATGATTGCAACCACACACACACACACACACACACACACACACACACACACACACACACATTATGCCAATTATACTTATAAAATAAATACAAAAACTTACAAAATATTAACAAATCAAATTAAGCAGCATTTTAAAAAATGGCATGGCTAGGTAGGATTTCTTCAGGATAAAGCATCTTCCCATATTAGAATATCTATTTATGTAATAATAGTAAAGTGTTGTTTATTTCAATGAGTAATGCTAAACATTTAGTAGAAACACATATTCATTCACAATAAAAATATTTAACAAACTAGGTCTAGAATAGAACATCCTTAACTTAATAAAGCACAAAGGATTTAAGTGAACATCATATTACAATAGAGAAACATTAAAAATATTTCAAATTACAGTTGATACCAAGATGAAGATTCTTTCTATTGTTGCTGTTCTTCAACATTATGTTGATGGACCTAGCTAATGGAATAATGAAAATAAAATGGTATATACATTTAAAAGGAAGAAATAACTATCATTCATACATGATTCCAAACTCCAAGATAGTCTGTCATTGTCTGTACTTGATTCTGAATTTCAAGATAATCAGCAAACAAACTTTTGCAACAGCTAAAAAATTAAAGCAAGGTGAATGGCTGGATACAAAATCTATATACAAAAATCTATACCTTTTCCAAAGTAAAACCAATAGTAAGCCATTACTACAAACCATTAGAAGCAATTACAAAACATAACAGTATGTAGTGAATGCCATTCATAAAACCACAAAACTAATATTAGAAAAAAAAACCTAAAAAGAAACATGCATGAGCTGAATGGGAAAAAAAGTTATGAAACTTTAGTTAATGAGCTATAAAAAAAGACTAGTAATATGAATGTTCAAGAATAAGAACACTCAATATTACAGTGTCTAAAAATCGATAATGAATATAAGTGAAATACCCACCAAAATGCCAATAAGATTTTCATGGATCTTGAAAAATTGATTCTAAAATATACATGAAAGTTTAGAATCCCATATTTAGTGATATTATTGAGCTTAAATATCCCAAATGACTTCTGAAATTCTTCATGCTGAAAACAACTGAAAATGCTGGAGATATTTGGATCTAGATCTAGATATGTATATATCTAGATGTATATCTAGATCTAGATAACCAAAGAGCTAGTAAGAATAAATCATTTTTCAATCACAAATATAAGAGGTGTGGCAAATCATATTTTCCAAAGATAGCTAAAATAATTTGTTCATCCCACAGACCTTCTGCAATATGACCATAACATGTTTCAAAAAAATCCAGTACACACTAAGAGGCTATGTATAGGTCCTCGTGTCAAGAGTACCAGCTATAAAGTGCAATCTAGCTTTCCAAACATCCTAACCCAGGTACCAGATATTTGTGTAGAGGAGCTCAGAGATGATTCCAACTGCCAGCCACTTGAGTCATTCCCTAGCACTTCAGCCATCCCACCTGAGACCCTAGGCACTGTGAAACAGAAAAGCACTTCCTGTTGAATCCTGTCCAAATCCTGACCCATAACATTTTTTACTATAATAAAATTATTTGTTTTATACCACTAGATTTCTGGTGGTATGTTATGCAATAACAGTAAATCACAACAGCTGTATTTCATTCAGCAAGTAGTAGGAATACAACGGCTTTGCCCTTAAAGTTTATGTCAAAGCTAGAAATTGCATGATTCTTCACGGACTTTAGGAGTCAGGGTCCACCCACTGTAGGAAATCTAGTAAGAAACCTTTTTTTTTTTTAAATTTAAGTTTATTGGGGTGACAACTGTTAGTAAAGTTACATAGATTTCAGGTGTACAATTCTGTATTACATCATCTATATATCACATGTGTTCACCACCCAGAGTCAGTTCTCCTTCAATCACCATATATTTGACCCTGTATACCCTCATCTACCACCCCTCACCCCCCCTTACCCTCTGGTAACCACTAAACTATTGTCTATGTCTATGAGTTTTTGTTTCTTCATTTGTTTGTCTTATTCTTTTATTATTTTCAGTTTTATATACCACATACCAATGAAATCATATGGGTCTCGACTTTTTCTGTCTGACTTACTTCACTTAGCATAATAATCTCAAGATCCATCCATTGTTGTCGCAGATGGTACTATTTCATCTTTTGTTCTGGACGAATAGTATTCCATTGTGTATATATACCACAACTTCTTGATCCATTCATCTATTGAAGGACATTTTGGTTGTTTTCATGTCTTGGCCACTGTAAATAAAGATTCAATGAACATTGCAGTACATATGTCTTTATGGATGAATGTATTCAGATTTTTTGGGTAGATACCCAGGAGAGGGATTGCTGAATCATACGGTAATTCTATTCTTAATTCTTTGAGGAACTTCCACACTGCCTTCCATAAGGGCTGCACCAGTCTGCATTCCCACCAACAGTGTATGAGGGTTCCTTTTTCTCCACAGCCTCTTCAACACATGTTACTATTTTTCTTGTTGATGATAGCCATTCTGATTGGGGTGAGGTGATATCTCATTGTGGTTTTTATTTGTATTGCTCTGATGATTAGTGATGTTGAGCATTTTTTCTTATGTCTACTGGCCATTTGATTGTCCTCTTTGGAGAAATGATTCTTCAGGTTCCCTGCCCATTTTTAATTGGATTGTTTGCTTTTTGTTGTTGAGTTGTATGAGTTCCTTACATATTTTTGATACAAGCCTCTTATCAGAGGCATTGTTTGCAAAAATCTTTCTTATTTGGTTGATTGCCTCTTTATTTTGTCAGTGGTTTCTTTTGCTGTGCAGAAGATTTTAAGTTTGATATAGTCCTAATCATTTATTTTAGCTTTTACTTCCATTGCTTTTGGAGTCAAATTCATAAAATGCTCTTTGAACCCAAGGTTCATAAGTTTAGTACCTGTTTTCTTCTATGCAGTTTATTGTTTCAGGTCTTATGTTTAGGTCTTTGATCCATTTTGAATTAATTTTGGTACATCATGAAAGATAGCAGTCTAGTTTCATTCTTTTGCAGGTGGCTTTCCAATTCTCCCAGCACCATTTATTGAAGAAGCTGTCTTTTCTCCATTGCATGTTTTCTGCTTCTTTGTAAAAAATTATCTGTCCATATTTATGTGGGTTTATTTCTGGGATCTCAGTTCTATTCCATTGGTCTGTGTGTCTGTGTTTCTGCCAGTTTCATGCTGTTTTGATTACTGTTGCCCTGTAGAACAAGCTGAAGTCACAAAGTATGTTACGTTCAGCATTGTTCTTTTTCTTATGATTGCTTGGCTATTCAAGGTCTTTTGTTGTTCCGTACAAATCTAATGATTTTTTGTTCTATTTGTTTAAAAATTGCCATTGGGATTTTGATGGGGATTGCATTCAATCTGTATATTGCTTTGGGAAATATGGCCATTTTAACTATGTTGATTCTTCCAATCCATGAACATGGAATATTTTTCCATTTCTTTGTGTCTTCTACAATTTCTTTGAAAAATGTCTTATAGTTTTTAGTATATAGATCTTTCACACCTTTGGTGAAGTTTCTTCGTAGGTATTTTTTTGTTGCAATTTTAAAAAGAATTGTGTGGTTTTTTTTTCATTTCTTTTTCTCAGATTTCATTGTTAGTGTATAGGAAAGCAATAGACTTTTATGCATTGACTTTGTACCCGGCAACTTGACTGTATTCGTGTATTGTCTCCAATAGCTTTTTGGTGGATTGTTTAAGGTTTTCTTTTTTTTATTATTTTTTATTTGTTGCTTACTAGATTATGGGTTTATTATAAAAGGATACAAGTCAGAATAGCCAGATCCAAGAGATACATAAGGCAAGGTATGGGGGAAGGGGTACAGAGGAGTTTCCTTGCCCTCTCCAGCTGTGTTACCCTCCCAGCACCTCCACCTACTCACCAATCCAAAAGTTCTCTGAACTCTGTTGTTTAGGGCTTTTATAGAGGCTTCATTATGCAGTATATTTGATTAACTCATTGGCCATTAGTGATTAATTTAACCTCCAACACTTCTCCAGAGGTGAGGGATAGGCTGAAAGTTCCAACCCTCTAATTACCTGGTTGGTTACTCTGGCATCCAGTCCCTACCCTTATGGGCTTTCCAAAAGTCACTCAGGTATGGTTGAAAAATGACTTACTATGAATAACAAACGACACCTTTATCTCTATTTTCACTGAGGGAATTCCAAAGGTTTTAACAGCTCTGCCAGGAATGGCGATGACCAAATATATATTTCTTATTATTGTCAATGTAAGAAATGTCCAAACATGTAGAGAATTTTGTTTACTTAATCCACTATTTATTACATATAATTGAAACACCATTCACTGAAACATAGTACTAATGCTGCAAAAAAGGGGTTAAAATCATGAAAGCATTCATTTTGTAAAAATGAACATGAAAACTGAAGAAAGTTCTGCCCTATATAAATCACATTTTTGAAGTATACGTTTTGTCCCATAAAAAGCCGATTCATTTCCAGTACCACGGTGACCTAAAAAAATATGAAATTATCATGGTTTCACGTAGGGGTCAATTTTCAAACTAGTACACATGGGTTCATTTTTGTCCCTTACTCATGTTTACATTTACCAATGGTCTTACATCACCTTTTAATATACAGCCCTGTAGAGAATTTTTATAAGATTTTACTTGAGTCAAATTGACGACAATGCTGGGAAGCAAGATCTTAAACGCTCTGGAGAATGACAGTTTGCTGTTTCTTTCTTTTTTTTTTTTTTTTTTTTTAATTTATTTTTTAAATTTATTGGGGTGACAATTGTTAGTAAAATTACATCGATTTCAGGTGTACAATTCTGTATTACATCATCTGTAAATCCCATTGTGTGTTCACCACCCAGATTCAGTTCTCCTTCCATCACCATGTATTTGATCCCCCTTACCCTCATCTTCCACCCTCCACCCCCCTTACACTCTGGTAACCACTAAACTATTGTCTTTGCCTATGACTTTCTGATTCTCATTTGTTTGTCTTGTTCTTTTGTTGTTTTTGGTTTATATACCACATATCAGTGAAATCACATGGTTCTCTGCTTTTTCTGTCTGACTTATTTCGCTCTGCATTACACTCTCAAGATCCATCCATGTTGTCACAAATGTTCCTATATCATCTTTTCTTACCACCGAATAGTATTCCATTGTGTATATATACCACAACTTCTTTATCCATTCATCTATCGAAGGACATTTTGATTGTTTCCATGTCTTGGCCACAGTAAACAAAGCTGCAATGAACGTTGGAGCACACGTGTCTTTATCTCTAAATGTTTTCAGATTTTTTGGGTAGATACCCAGGAGAGGGATTGCTGGGTCATATGGCAATTCTATTCGTAATTCTTTCAGGAACCTCCACACTGTCTTCCATAACGGCTGCACCAGTCTGCATTCCCACCAACAGTGTATGAGGGTTCCTTTTTCTCCACAGCCTCTCCAACATTTGTTACTATTTGTCTTGTTGATGATAGCCATTCTGACTGGGGTGAGGTGATATCTCATTGTGGTTTTGATTTGCATTTCTCTGATGATTAGTGATGTTGAGCATTTTTTCATATGTCTATTTGCCATTTGTATGTCCTCTTTGGAGAAATGTCTCTTCAAGTCCTCTGCCCATTTTTCAATTGGGTTGTTTGTTTTTTTGTTGTTGAGTTGCATGAGTTCCTTGTATATTTTGGATATTACCCCTTATGGGAGGCACTGTTTCCAAAAATCTTCTCCCATTCAGTTGGTGGCCTCTTTATTTTGTCGATGGTTTCCTTTGTTGTGCAGAAGCTTTTAAGTTTCATATACTCCCATTCGTTTATTTTAGCTTTTACTTCCATTGCCTTTGGAGTCAAATTCATAAAATGCTCTTTGAACCCAAGGTCCATAAGTTTAGTACCTATGTTTTCTTCTATGCAGTTTAATGTGTGCTTAAGTCTTTGATCCATTCTGAATTAATTTTGGTACATGGTGACAGATAGCAGCCCAGTTTCATTCTTTTGCACGTGGCTATCCAATTCTCCCAGCACCATTTAATGAAGAGGCTGTCTTTCCTCCATTGTATGTTTTTAGCTTCTTTGTCAAAAATTATCTGTCCATATTTATGTGGTTTAATTTCTGGGTTCTCAATTCTATTCCATTGGTCTATGTGTCTGTTTTTCTGCCAATATCATGCTGCTTTGATTATTGTAGGCCTGTAGTACAAGCCAAAGTCAGGGAGTGTGATACCTCCATTATTGTTCTTTTTCCTTAAGATTGCTTTGGTTATTCGGAGTCTTTTGTGGTTCCAAACAAATCTGATAATTTTTTGTTCTATTTCTTTAAAAAATGCCATTGGAATTTTGATGGGAATTGCATTGAATCTGTATATTGCTTTGGGTAATATGGCCATTTTAACTATGTTGATTCTTCCAATCCATGAGCACGGAATGTCTTTCCATTTCTTTGTGTCTTCTTCAATTTCTTTCAAAAATGTCTGATAGTTTTCAGCATATAGGTCTTTCACATCCTTGGTTAAGTTTATTCCTAAGTATTTTATTCTATTTGCTGCAATTGCAAAAGGAATTCTTTTTTGGATTTCTTTTTCTGAGATTTCACTGTTAGTATATAGGAAAGCAATGGACTTTTGTACGTTGATTTTGTAGCCAGCAACTTTACTGTATTCGTTGATTGTTTCTAAGAGCTCTTTGGTGGAGTTTTTAGGGTTTTCTATATATAGCATCATGTCATCTGCAAAGAGTGATAATTTAACTTCTTCATTCCCAATTTGGATGCCTTTTATTTCTTTCTCTTGCCTGATTGGTCTGGCAAGGACTTCCAACACTATGTTGAAAAGCAGAGGTGATAGGGTACATCCCTGTCGTGTTCCTGAACGTAGAGCAAAGGGCTTCAGTTTTTCACCATTAATTATGAGATTAGCAGAGGGCTTGTCATATATGGCCTTTATTATGTTAAGGTATTTTCCTTCTATACCTATTTTATTGAGTGTTTTAATCATAAATGGATGTTGCATCTTGTCAAATGCCTTTTCTGCATCAATTGATATAATCATATGGTTTTTGTCTTTTATTTTGTTTATGTGATGTATCACATTGATGGATTTGCGGATGTTGAACCATCCATGTGCCCCGGGGATGAACCCCACTTGGTTGTGATGAATAATCTTTTTAATGCGTTGTTGTATTCGATTTCCTAGAATTTTATTTAGGAATTTTACTTCGGTCATCAGAGATATTGGTCTGTAGTTTCCTTTTTTTGCGCTCTCCTTACCAGGTTTTGGTATCAGGGTAATGTCGGCCTCATAAAATGAGTTAGGGAGTACTGTCTCTTCTTCAATTTTTTGGAAGAGTTTGAGCAGGATTCGTATTAGATCCTCTTTGAAGGTTTGGTAGAATTCACTAGTGAAGCCATCTGGTCCCGGGCTTTTGCTTTTGGGAAGGTTTTGGATGACTGATTCAATTTCATTACTGGTGATGGGTCTGTTTAGATTTTCCAGTTCTTCATGGTTCAGCCTTGGAAGGCTATATGTTTCTAAGAACTTGTCCATTTCTTCTAGGTTATTGAACTTGGTGGCATATCGTCCTTCATAGTATTCTCGGATGATCCTTTGTATTTCTGTGGTGTCCGTGATAACTTCCCCTCTTTTTTTTCTGATTTTGCTGATTAGTGTCTTCTCTCTTTTTATCTTAGTGAGTCTAGCCAAGGTTTTGTCAATTTTGTTAATCTTTTCAAAGAACCAGCTCTTTGTCACATTAAGTTTTCCTACTGTCTTTTTGTTTTCTATTTCAGTTAGTTCTGCTCTAATTTTTATTATTGCCTTTCTTCTGCTGACCTTGGGTTTTACTTGTTCTTCTTTTTCTAGTTCTTTAAGGTGTAACATGAGGTTATTTGTTTGGAAGTTTTCTTGTTTCTTGAGATAGGCCTGTAATGAGATAAATTTCCCTCTTAAAACTGCTTTCGCTGCATCCCAAAAATTTTGGTAGGATGTATTTTTATTGTCGTTTGTTTCTATGTATATTTTGATCTCTCCTCTAACTTCTTCTTTGACCCAGTCATTCTTTAAAAGTATGTTGTTTAATCTCCATGTATTTCTATTTTTTCCTGCTTTCTTTTTGCAGTTGATATCCAATTTCAAAGTCTTGTGATCAGAGAATATGCTTGGTATGATTTCAATCTTCTTAAATTTGCTGAGACTGATTTTATGTCCCAATGTATGGTCTATCCTTGAGACTGTTCCGTGTACACTAGAAAAGAATGTATAGTCTGATGTTTTAGGATGAAGTGCTCTATATATGTGAATTATGTCCATTTAATCTAATGTGTCATTTAGGGCTGCTATTTCGTTATTTATTTTCTGTTTGGATGATCTATCTACAGCTCTCAATGATGTATTTAAGTCCCCGAGTATAATTATGTTTTAGTCAATTTCTCCCTATAGTTCTGTTAGTAGTTGCTTGGTATAATTTGGTGCTCCCTGATTGGGGGCATAAATATTGATGATTGTTATGTCTTCTTGTTGTACACTCCCCTTCACCATTATGAAATGTCCATCTTTGTCTCTTGTTATCTTTTTCACCTTGAAGTCTGTTTCATCTGATATCATTATGGCTACACCTGATTTTCTCTGGGTATCATTTGCTTGGAGTGTCAATTTCCACCCTTTGAGTCTATGCTTGTCCTTGTAGCTGAGATGTGTCTCTTGGAGACAGCATATGTTTGGGTTTAGTTTTTTGGTCCAGTCTGCTACTCTGTGCCTTTTTATTGGTGAATTCAGTCCATTTACATTTAGGGTGATTATTTATATGTGAGGATTTCCTGTCATTCTATCTTTAGTTTTCTGGGAAGGCTGTGTCTCCATTGTTTCTTTGTCTTTTTGTTGTTGTCTATTATTTCCATGTGGTGGTATTCTATGATGTTTCCCTCTGTTTCTTCTTTTATTATAGTATATATATCAGTTCTGGATTTTTTTTGAGTGGTTACCCTTAAGTTTATGTAAAAGAAAATTTGATGTTTAGAGTATTCCATTTTTTTCAGCACGCTTACTTTCTCCATTCTGGTTCAGGCACCCTTTTTGAGTTTTGGTTGCCACAAATTGTCCCTGTTGATGGTGGTTGAATACCCTCCTTTAGTATTTCTTGTAGTGCAGGTCGTGTATTAGAAAATTCCCTCAGGTTCTGTATGTCTGGAAAGGTCTTTATTCCTCCTTCATATCTAAAGGATATCCTTGCTGGATATATTTTTCTTGGCTCATTATTTCTCTTTCAATAGTTTAAATATTTGGTTCCACTCCCTCCTGGCTTGTAGAGTTTCTGCTGAAAATCTGATGATAATCTAATGGGTTTTCCTTTGTAAGTTACCATCTTCTTTTCCCTGGCTGCCTTGAGGATTCTTTCTTTGTCGTTGATTTTAGACAGCTTCAATACAATGTGCCTTAGAGAAGGCCTGTTGGGATTGAGGTAATTAGGTGTTCTATTTGCTTCTTAGATTTGAGGGTCAAGTTCTGTCCACAAGTTTGGAAAGTTCTCATCAACATATATTCTCTGTTCCCTTGAATATATTGAATATATTCTCTGTTCCCTTCTCTCTTTCTTCTCCTTCTGGTATGCCCATTATTCTTATATTGCTCTTTTTGATGGAGTCAGAAAGTTCTTGTAGAGTTCTTTCATTTCTTTTAAGTCTGAAGTCTCTTTCTTCTTCCATCTGTGTAATTTCCAGCTTTCTATCTTTGATGTCACTGATTCTTTCCTCCAGATGGTCAACTCTACTACCTAAGCTGGTTATTTCATTCTTAATTTCTTCTATTGAGTTCTTAATCTCCAGAAATTCTATTTGGTTCTTTTTTAAAATTTCAATCTCTTTCGTAAAATGCTCATGCTTTTCTTTGATTGTGTTCTGAGTTTATCTAACTGCCTATCTGTGTTTTCTTGCATCTCCTTGAGTTTTTTCAGAACTGCAATCTTGAATTCTCTGTCATTTAAGTCACATATTTCTGTATCTTTAAGTGCCTTTTCTGGAGATTTTTCACTTTCTTTCTGAGCTATCTTGTTGCCTTGGTTATTCATGGCAATTACTGGTTTACTATTTCTCTTCCTAGACATCTACAGGAGTGGCTTCTGCAACAGGTTGATTGGAAGCGGTATTTGTTTTGTTTGCCAGTACTTGTTGGTAGAATGTTTTATTATTTCTCCAACTGCAACTTATTTTTCTTCTCCCACACGGTTGTGCTATGTTTTCTCTGCACTATTCCAGCTTTTCCCACAATGGGGGGATTCCCTGGGAGAGGGGCTTCTCCTCTGTCAATAGTTTGTCTAGGTCACAGGGCACAGTGTCCCGGTGGGTATGCGGAGAGCTTTTGATGTTCGAAAGCTCTTCCAGCTGCTGATTCAGAGCCCGTATATTTCAGCAGTTCTGTTTACTCCTGCAGGGATCCGCCCAGATAGGTGGCGTCAGGGGCGGGGTGAGTTGTGAGAGGTGGCCCAGAGCAATGGCAGTGACCACCACCACAGCCGTTCCTGCTTCCACAGCTCCCTCTCCTTTGCCGGAACTAGTTGGGCTGTGAATTTTTGTCTGCCGTCCACAGTTCTCAGAACAGCAAATATTCTGTTCTTTTGATCTGACACTGCTACTGTTCTGCTTCTAGCACCGGGCAGGTGGGGGCGGGGCAAGCTCTGGGAGGGTAGGGAGGGGGCGGCTAGTCTCAGTGCCTAAGGCTCCATTCTCTGCTTGGCAGTGCGGGCTTAAACCACCGTTTTCAGCCTTTTTCCCTCAGTCTTTTCTCCGAGGTCTCTGCTGTGAGCGTTGGGTTCAGCCGTGTTATATGCTGTCCCCTCAGCCCTGTGTGCCATAAGCGGAGCCCTAACAGTCCGCGTTCTTCCCTCTCCCGCAGCTGCGGTAGTTCCGGGAAGCAGCGAGCTCGGCGCACTGAGCTAGGTCTGCGTCCTGTGCCCCCGGGGCCTTCGTCTCAGCACTTCTCCCTTTCCTCCTCCCCCGTTCGCGCGATTCTCCCACCTGTAGGTGATTTCGGTAGTGGGCCTCTTCGTCTTGCCTGTCTGCTGTGCAGGGAGTCCTTAGTGGAGTTTTTATTGTTCGATTCGTTGTAAATTCCAGGGGAGCTTCACTGAGGCTCACCTCACGCTGCCATTTTTTTATTTGCTCTAAGGTTTTCTATATATAGCATTATGTCATCTGCAAAGAGTGACAAGTTAACTCCTTCATTCCAATTTGGATGGCTTTTATTTCTTTCTCTTGCCTGATTGCTATGGCTGGATTTACAATACTATGTTAAAAAGCAGAGGTGATCAGGGGCAGACCTGTCATGCTCTTGAACATAGAGCAAAGGGCTTCAGTTTTCCACCATTAATTATGATATTAGCACAGAGTTTGTCATATATGGCCTTTATTTTGTTGAGGCATTTTCCTTCTGTATCTGTTTTCTTAAGTGTTTTAATCATAAATGGATGTCAAATGTCTTTGTCTGCACTAATTGATATAATCATATGATTTTTGTCCTTTATTTTGTTTATGTGATGCATCACATTGATGGATTTGCATATGTTGAACCATCCCTGTGCCCATGGGATGAACCTCACTTGGTCGTGATGTATAATCCTTTTAATGCATTATTGTATTTGATTTGCTAGAATTTTGTTTAGGATTTTTGCATCTGTATTCAACAGAGATATTGGCCTGTAATATGGCCTTTCTTTTTTTATGTTATCCTTACCAGGTTTTGGTATCAGGGTAATGTTGGGCTCATAAAATGAGTTAGGGAATATTGTCTCTTCTTCAATTATTTGGAAGAGTTTGAGCAGGAATGGCTATTAGATCCTCTTTGAAAGTTTGGTAGAATTCACTAGTGAAGCCATCTGGTCCCGGACTTTTGCTTTGGGGAAGGTTTTGGATGACTGATTCCATTTCCTTACCAGTGATCGGTCAATTTAGATTTTCATGTTCTTCATGGTTCAATCTAGGGAAGCTATATGTTTCTAAGAACTTGTCAATTTCTTCTAGGTTATTGAATTTGGTGGCATATAGTCCTTCATCGTATTCTTGGATGATCGTTTGTATTTCTGTGGCAACCCTGATAATTTCCCACCCTTTATTTCTGATTCTGTTTACGTGTGTCTTTCTCATTTTATCTTAGTGAGACTAGACAAGGGTTGGTCAGTTTTAGTAGTCTTTTCAAAGAACCATAAATTTTGGAAGCAAAAAATGTCGCATAAATTTTTTCCATTGTCTTTTTGTTCTCTATTTCATTTAGTTGTGTTCTAATTTTTATTATTTCTTTCCTTCTGCTAACTTTGGGTTTCATTTATTCTTTTCCTAATTCTTTAAGGTGTAACATGAGGTTATTTGTCTAGGATATTTTCTGTGTCTTGAAATATGCCTATAATTATGTAAATCTCCCTCTTAAAACTGCTTTTGCTGCATCACATAAATTTTGATAGGATATATTTTTATTCTCCTTTGTTTCTATGTCTCTTTTGATAGCTCTTCTTATTTCTTCCTTGACCCAGTTGTCCTTTAAAATCACGTTGTTTAATCTCCACATATTTGAGGTTTTTCCTGCTTTCTTTTTCCTGTTGATATCTAATTTCAAAGCCTTGTGATCAGCGAATATGCTTGATATGATTTCAATCTTCTTAGTTTTGCTGAGGCTAGTTTTATGTGCAAATATATTCTCTATCCTTGATAATGTTCCATGTACACTAGAAAATAATGTAGAGTCTGAATTTCTAGTATAAATTGCTCTATGAATCTCAATTATGTCCATTTCATCTAATGTGTCATTTAGGGCTGCTATTTCTTTTTTTATTTTCTGTTTGTATGATGTATCCATAGCTGTCAATGATGTGTTTAGGTCCCCTACTATAATCGTGTTTTGGTCAATTTCCCCCTTTAGTTCTGTTAGTAGTTCCTTGGTATATTTTGGTGCTCCCTGATTGGGGGCATAAATATTGATGACTGTTACGTCTTCTTGTTGTATATTCCCCTTTTTCATTATGAAATGTTCTTCTTTGTCTCTTGTTACCATTTTTATCCTGAAGTCTGTTTCATCTGACAGCACTATGGTTACACTTGATTTTCTATGGATACCATTTGCCTGGAGTGCCAATTTCCACCCTTTCACTTTGAGTTGTGTTTGTCCTTGTAGCTGAGATGTTTCTTGGAGACAACATATGGTTAGATTTAGTTTTTTTGATCCAATCTGCTACTCGATGCCTTTTTATTGGTGAGTTCACTCCATTTACATTTAGGGCGATTATGGATATATGTGGATTTCGTATCATTCTATGTTTGGTTTTCTGGTAAGAATGTGTCTCCATTGTTTCTTTAGCTTTTATTGTTGTCCATTTTTTCAATATTGTCGTATTCTATGATTTTCCCCTCTATTTCTTCTTTTATCATGTTATATATTTCTGTTCTGGATTTTTTTTTTTTTTTTTGAGTGGTTTCTATTGACTTTATGTAAAAGATTGTTTCGTATTTAGAGTATTCCATTTTCTTCAGCAAGCTTACATTCTCCATTCCCGTATTTTGGCTCAGCTCTTTACTCTCCCTTTTGTTTCTGTTGTCACAAATTATCCCTATTTATGCTGGTCGAATAGCCTCCTTCAGAATTTCTGGTAGTGCAGGTCGAGTGTTAGAAAATTCCCTCAGCTTTCATATGTCTGGAATGGGTTTATTCCTCCTTTATATCTAAAGGATGTCTTTGGTGAATATATTATTCTGGGTTTATCATTTCTCTCTTTCAATAGTGTAAATATTTCATTCTTCTCTGTCACGTCCAGTGCAACACAGGCAGTGAGTGAACGAGAAAGGGCGGTGAAGGGTTAAGAAAGAAACAGAAATCAAGAGAGTTATGAAACAGGGGGCCAAGGGTCTCACAGCCTCAAAGGACTGAGAGACCCAAATCGGGCCTCCTTGTTGCTTTTATTGATGTACACACAAGGAAGTAGCATTGTTTTCTCCACGGACTGTGAGTCTCATACATCATACCAGAAAACTGATTCAAACCAATCACCCTTGCCTGCAAACAGCCGGAATCGAAAGCCCCATGATGTCATAACACTTATGGTATGTGCCTCCCCAGGGACAAAACCTTTATGTTGAAACTTATTGATAAGAATGGAAGGAGAACTGATGTTATCACATCATTGACTCACTTCCCAAGCAGGTTGTGGGAAGGAATATAGCTACATAGGCAGGAGCTCTTCTTTGCCGGGGGAAGGTGGGGGGCTGTGGCCACCTTTATCAACCCCGTGAGTTCTTCTGGTGGTCCCCACGAGGCTTCGCCTGGCTTGGGTTCTCCCCCCAGGGGGAATCTTACCCATCATTGGCTGACCAGCCATCCTCTGGGGCCAAACAGAGAGACATAAGGTATAAGCACAAAGGTGGAGCAAAGTCCCTGAAAGGATCCGTCTCACAGACTCTTCTTTCTTTAGGGACAGGCACGAGAGGACACACAGTTAGGCTGCTACGTGACAACACTACTCCCTTCAGGCTTGTTGAGTTTCCGCTGAAAAATATGATGATAATCTAATGGGCTTTCCTTTGTAGGTTGCTGTCTTTTTTCCCCTGGCTGCCTTGAGGATTCTTTCTTCATCATTAATTTTTGACAGCTTCAATACAATGTGCCTTGGAGAAAGCCTGTTGGGATTGAGATAATTAGGTCTTCTGCTTGCTTCTTAGATGCGAGGATCCAGTTCTTTCCACAAGTTTGCGAAGTTCTCGTTGACTCTTTTTTTTAATATACTCCCTATTCCCTTCTTTCTTTCCTCTCCTTCTGGCATGCCCATTATACTTATATTGCTCTTTCTGAAGGAGTCAGAAAGTTCTTGTAGAGTTCTTTCATTTCTTTTAAGTCTCAAGTCTCTCTTTTCTTCCATCTGTATCATTTCCCGATTTCTATCTTTGATGTCACTGATTCTTTCCTCCATCTAATCAGCTCTACTAACTAAGCTGGCTATTTCATTCTTCATTTCTTTTATTGAGTTGTTAATCTCCAGAAATTCTAGCTGGTTCTTTTTTAAAATTTCAATCTCTTTGACATAATGTTCATTTTGTTCTTTGATTGTGTTTCTGAGTTCATTAAACTGCCTGTCTGTGTTTTCTTACATCTCGTTGAGTTTTTTAAGAACTGCAATCTTGAATTCTCTGTCATTGAAGTCACGTTTCCCTGTTTTTAACTTCATTTTCTGGAAAATTTTCCATTTCTTTTTTAGTTGTCTTGTTACCTTGGATATCTATGGCAATTAGTGAATTATTATTTCTCTTCCTAGGCATCTACAGGAGTGGGTTCTGCAACAGGTTGATAGAAAGAGGTCTTTCTTTTGATTTCCTGCAGGTATTGGTAGAATGTTTTATTTTCTCTCTGACTGTAGCCTTTTATTCTCTCCCACACTGTAGTGTTATATTTTCTCTGCACTATTCCGGCTTCTCACACAATGGGGGGATTCCCTAGAATGTGGGCTTCTCCTCTGTGAACAGTTCGTCTGGGTCTCATGGCATTGCCTCCATAAGGGGAATATGAAGAGCTTCTGGCATTCCAAAGCCCTTCCTGCACCAGATTCAGAGCCTATGTGTTTCAGAAGCTCTATTTACTCCTGCAGGGATCCACCCAGATAGGTGGGGACAGGTGCAGGGTGGGTTATGAGAGGTGGCCCAAAGCAATGGTGGTGACCACCACTACAGCCAGTCCTGCACCCAAGACTCCCTCCCCTTCACCAAAACTAGTTGGGCTGTGAGTCCGTGGCTGTGGGCCACAGTACTCAGAACTGCAAATATTCTGTTCTTTTGATGTGACACTGCTACCATTCTGCTTCTAGCACTGGGAGGGTGGGAATGGGGTGAGCTCTGGGACGATGGGGAAAGGGCAGCTAGGCTCTGTGCCTAAACCTTCCATTGTATGCTTGGCAGTGAGGGCTTAAACTATTGTTTTCACACTTCTTCCCTCAGTGTTGTTCCAAGGTCTGTGCTGTGAGCATAGGGTTCAGTGTGTTATATGCTGATCCTTCAGGCAGGACTGTGGGCCATAAGCGGAGCCCTAGCAGTCCGAGTCTTCCCTCTCCTATGGCTGCAGTAGTTACAGAATGCAGTGACTTTGGAGCTCCAAAGCTCCGCTCTGTGCCATGCGCCCTGAGCCCGCACATCTCGCGTTTCCTCATTTCCTGCTTGCCTCCTCCCCCGCTCACCCAATTTGCCCACCTTTAGGTAATTTCTGCGAGCCTCTTTGTCTTGCCAGTCTGCTGCACAGAGCGACCTTTGTGGAATTTTAGTTGTTCAATTTATTGTAATTTCCAGGGGAGATCTCAAGAGGCTCACCTCACACCGCCATTTTTATGATGTATTCATGAGAAACTCTTAAACTTTGAATTGGAAACGTTAGTGTTAGGAGGAAGCAAAAATAAATATACTCAAACCACTATGGTTGCCTTAACACTGAACAGAGAAAGGGAAAAAAAAATCCTTGAGAAGTTGCACCCACAAACTATAATTTGCATGTATTTGCAGTCAAAATCTGAGGTTCATACACTTCAATTAAATTTTAAATGATTCTACATTCTTACTCCCATAATGGGCTTACAGTGGAAACAGAATTCTGCTCTTCAAGGCTGCAACTTCCTTCTACACCCCCAAAATATGATAATTAATTTTCAAAAGTAAAGAAAAGGAGCAGCTCTAACTTCAGTTCTCAACTATGATTTAATAATAGAGATCAGAGCTAACTTTCAACTAAAAAACTGGACATCTCAAATAGTAGTTTTTAAACATTGGACATTAAACAGCACCAGACTGTGATTTCTGAGGGAGAGGAAAAAATGAGGTGAGGGATATGAATGCCCCAACCCTCAGTTAAGACAATGGAGTTGGGGATTTCTGGTCAAGATGGCACAGTAGGTAAATGCTGTGCTTACCTTCTGTCATGACCACATCAGAATTACAACTAAACTACAAAACAATCATCATTGAGAATTGCCTGAAATCTTGCTGAACCAAAGCTCTACAACTAAGGAAATACAGAAGAAGCCACCTCGAGACTGATAGGAGGGATAGAAATGCAGAATGGCTTGGTCCCACACCCGCATGTGACCATTAAACATTGGGAGGGATATCTTGGCTTTGGAGGTTTACTGGAGAAGAAAGGGGCCCCAGCCCCTGCCCAGCCTGGGGTTTCTCTCTACCAGGGAGAGAAATCTCCGTAATGTCTGATTGTGAAAACTAGTGGAGATTGTGACTGAGTGAGACCGAGGGCAGTTGGAGTCCCAGGCACTCCTCTTAAAGGGCCCACACATGGACTTACTCACTGATGGAATCACTGGCTCTGAGCTCCAGCGCTGGGGCAACAGCTGGAGAGATGACAGGGGGAATTGAATTGTCTGGATTCAGGATAGGGCTGGGTAGAGCAGATTTCTCCTGGACAGAGGAGCTGGTGGAGCCCTCCACCTTCCCAGTGTGCAGATGCAGACTGCCACCATACCTGTGTCTCTATCAAGCTGACTAACACCATTTGCCACATCATGGTGATTCAAGACCCTGACCCGCCCAATTTTGGACACATCCAACCTACTTCCAGTGGCTTTCTCATATAAAATGCCTTAGCTCATGCTGCAGACTTTCCTAGGGTCTCTCAAATGTTCATGAAACCCAGACAAGTAGTAGCTGCCTTGAGCTTGTCCTGTTCCTCTGGCTGAACAGCCCTAGCCTGGCATTAGTGCCAGCTGGCCTTGGTGCATGGGTTGGCCTCTTGAGGCAGTTCTAAGCATGGCACAGGTGGTGGCCATCTGTGGATTACTTTATGGCTCCTGCCATGTGGCCCTGGGTAGGGTATGGGCTGCAGCTGAACTTGACATGCAGTGGGTCCCATCCCAGGTGGCCCTGGGGTTTCAAAACAAGCTGGACCACCACCCAGTCACTTCCAAAAATGACACACCAAAGGGGCAGATTGGGCAGGCATTAGAGGCCTGCTGAGGCAGATACTGCATTGTAGGGTCTGCCCATACATCACAACCCTTCCACTGTAGTCAAGTCCAGTCTTCACAACCAATGAGCCCGATGACCATTCCCTCTTCTGATGTACTAATATTAGGTTGGTAAAAAAGTAATTGCAGTTTAATAGGTTAAAAATAATTGCAAAAACTGCAATTAATTTTGCACCAACCTAATGGCAACCAAGGCTCAACTACAAGAGGAGGGCACACATAACCCACACGAGGGACACAATTGGAGTGCACAGCTCAAGAGACCAGAAAGATTGCACCACTGAGCCCCACAGGATACTTACTCTGTAAGGCCACTGACTCAGAGACATAACAACACTACCTAATACACAGAAACAAACACAGGAAGGCAGCCTAAATAGGGAGACAAAAAAATATGTCCCAAACAGAAGAACAGAATGAAGCTCCAGAAAAAGAATTAAACAAAATGGAGACAAATAATCCACCAGATGCAGAGTTCAAAACACTGGTTATAAGGATGCTCAGTGATCTCAGGGAGAACTTCAACAAACAGATAGGGAACATAAAAATGGAGACAGAAAGCATAAAAAAAATCAGAAATAAAAAACAAACAAAACAACAACAACAACAACCACCATATATATATATATATATATATATATATATATATATATACACACACACACACACACACACACACACACACACACACACACAATAATGGAAATGAAAAATACATTACAGGAAATCAACAGTAGATTAGATGAAGCAGAGGATTGAACTAGTGATGTAGAAGATAAGGCAGCAGAAAACACCCAACCAGAACAATAACAAGAAAAAAGAATCCAAAAAACTGTGGAGAGTTTAAGGGGTCTCTGGGACAACATCAAGCATACCAACATTCAAATAATAGATGTATCAGCAGAGAAAAGAAAGAGAGCAAGGAATTCAAAACCTCTTTAAATAAATAATGACTGAAAACTTCCCTAACCTGATGAGGAAAATTGATATACAAGCCCAGGAAATGCAGAGTCCCAAACAAGATGAACCCAAAGAGACCAACACTAAGACACATCATAATTAAAATCCCAAAGTTTAAAGACAAAGAAAGAATCTTAAAAGCAGCAAGAGAAAAGCAGTTAGTTACCTACAAGGGAATTCCCATAAGAATATGAGCTGATTGCTGAACAGAAACTTGGTTCAAGGGCAGAAAGGGTTGGCACAGAATATTCAACATGATGAAAAGCAAGGACCTACAACCAAGATTACTCTATCCTGCAAAGCTATCATTTAGAATTGAAGGACAGATAAAGAGCTTTCCAGACAAGAAAAAGCTAAAGGAGTACATCACCACCAAACTAGTATTACAAGGAATCTTTCAGGGACTTCTTTAGATTAAAATAAACAAATAAATAATATTAATAATAAAATGGTAATAACTACATACCTATCAAAAATTACTTTCAATGGAAATGGATTAAATGCTCTGATCAAAAGATAGGGAACTGAATGGATAAGAAAACAAGACCCTTATCTACGAAGTCAGACAATTAAATTTGTGAACTTGTTGCATCAATGTTGCTAATGCTTTTTTATATCAGAGGAACTATTCATTATGACCTGGACAAACAGTTAACCCAATGTACTATTTGGAAGTGCTGAAAAGGCTGCATGAAAAAAGTTAGGTGACCTGAACTTTTTGTCAACAATTCATGGCTCTTGCATCATGACAGTGCACCAGCTCTTATGGCACTGTCTGTGAGGGAGTTTTTAGCCAGTCAACAAATAACTGTATTGGAACACTCTCCCTACTCACCTGATCTGGACCCCAATGACTTCTTTCTTTACTCTAAGATAAACAAAATTTTGAAAAGAATACATTTTGATGACATTCAGGACATCAAGGGTAATCCGACGATAGCTCTGATGGCCATTTCAGAAAGAGTTCCAAAATTGATTTGAAGGGTGGACTAGGGACTGGCACCAGTGCATGGCTTCCCAAGGGAAGTACTTCAAAGATGACCATAGTGATATTCAGCAATAAGGTATGTAGCACTTTTTCTAGAATGAGTTTGGGAACTTAATTGTCTGACCTCATATGCTGCTTACAAGAGACTCACTTCAGATCGACAGACACACAGACTGAAAATAAAGGGAAGCAAAAAGACATTTCATGAAAATGGAAACAAACAAACCTGGAGTAGCAATACTTATACCAGACAAAATAGAGTTTAAAACAAACCTTATAATAAGAAACAAAGAAAGTCCTAGTAATCCCATTTCTGGGTTTTTATCCAAACAAACCCAAAATGCTACTTAGAGGGGACGTGCTCATTGCAGCATTCATACGTTCATTGCAGCATTATTTACATAAGCCAAGATATGAAGGCTATCTGGGCGTCTCTGAATGGATGAATGGATAAAGAAGAAGTCGTACATATATACAATGGAATATTACTCAGCTATAAAAAGAACAAAATTTTGCCATGTGCAGCAACATGGAGGAATCTAGATAGTTTTGTGCTGAATGTAGTTAAGTCAGACAGCAAAAGACAAATGTCATATGATTTCATTTATAAGTGGAATCTAAAGAACAAAATAAACAAACAAAACAGAAACAAACTCATAGATACAGAGAACATGTTGATAGTTGCCAGATGGGAAGGAGGGCTGGGGTAGGTGAAAGGGGAAGGGATTAAGAGGTACACATTGGTTACTACACAGTACTCATCGGGATATAGGGTATAGCATATGGAATATAGTCAATAATATTGTAATAACTATGTACGAAGTCAGATGAGTACTAGGTCTATTGGGGTGATTGATGGAAGGGGGTTGGGGAAGCGTAAAAAAGGTGAAAGGATTAAGAAATATAAGTTGGTAGTTACAAAATAGTCATGGGGATATAAAGTATAGGGAATATAATCAATAATATGGTAAAAACTATGTATACTGTCAGGTGGGTACAAGTCAGAGGGATCACTTCACTTCCTAAATTATGTAAATGTCTAACCACTATACCCAACACCTGAAACTAATATAAAATGATATTGAATGTCAACTCTAATTGAAAAATTAAAAAAGAGAGGGAGAAATAAAGAAGAATAAGTTGTTCAAAGTTCCAGATATAAGACAAATAATTATTGGGGATATAATATACAGCATAGAAATATATAGTCAATAATATTGTGATAGCATGGTATGATGTCAGATGGTTGCTGGACTTATCATGGTGATCAGTTCTTTAGCATAAGGATTGTAATCAATAATGTGGTAATAACTATACATAGTGCCAGGTGGGTACTGTTCAATAATTGACATACATCTGAAACTAATATATTGTGTGTTAGCTATATTTTAATAAAAATCTTTAAAAAAAAGAAAGAAACACAATGATCTTGGGAACTGGCAAGGCCAAGGCAGCTACAGTTCATAGGGACAAATACCAGAGAGGAGGGTACTTCAGAGTGAGAGCTCTACATAGATACAGAAGTTACATCTTGAATTTCAACTGAATACATGTGAGGAAGCAACCTGAGTTTGAAAATAGAACTACTTGGAAGAAGCACAGAGAACCATCCACAAGGCTAACAGAGGGTCAGGAATAGTTTGTCTTCTCACAAGCTAAAGTGGAAAAACAGAATTCAAAGTGTATTGGTTAGAATAAATAGAAGTGTATTCAGTCAGTAGTGGGGAGAGAGTAATAAACAAAATGTTGCTCTACTCCTGCCTAATAAAGCTTAAATAAAACAAGCCTGAAAAGGATTAAATTGTTCCCAAGTAACAACTATGTTGCAGAGCAAAGCTAAAAAATATTTTAGGAACACAAAAATATCTAGCATCTAACAAGGTAAAGTTCAAAATGTCTGGCATTCAATTAAAACAAACAAACAAACAAAAAACTGACTGGCATGCAAACAAGTAGGGAAATATGAGCAATATAATGAAAAAAAGAGAGTTCCATCAATAGTCACAGACACAGGTGATAGAATTATTAGACAAGGATAATAAAAGTTACTATAATTATCTTTCAAATATTCAAGAAAGTAGAGGAAAGGATAAGGATATTAAGAAAGGGCAAAAGTTATGTAGAAAAAGTATCAAATTGAACTTCTAGACATAGAAAAATATCTGATATGAAAGGTACACTGGATGAGATTGACAGCAGAAAATATAAATGAACTTGAAATATAAAGCAATGGAGCACTACAAATTATCCAAAATTATACAAAGAGAGAAAAATATAGAAAAATATGAACAAATCAAGTAGGCTAATGTATTTTTTGGAATCCTTAAAGGAGATGAAAGAATGGGGGAATAGAAAAAATATTTGAAGCAATAATGACTGAAATTCTACAAATTTGATAAAAAGTATAAACCCATAGTTTCAAAAGGCTTAACAAACTCTAAACACAAGAAACAAAGAAATCTACATCATGACATATAATCAAATTGCTTAAAGAGACTGATAAAAGGAAAATCTTAAAGGCAGACAGAGAAAAAAGAAATCATTACTTACAGAAGAACAAATATAAGATGATAGCAGATAGCAGACTTCATGTTGGAAATAATGTATGGCAGAATAAAGTGAGATAACATCTTTAAAAATACTGAAATGACAACTGCCAAAACTTAGATTTCTATACCCAGCAACAGCATTTTTCAAAAATGAAGGCAGCATAAAGACTGATTAAGGCATACAAAAGGTGAAGAATTCATCATTAGAAGGCATATACCGTAAGAAATGTTAAAGAAATTCCTTCAAGCAGAAAGAAAATACCAGATGGAAACATGCATCTACACAAAGAAATGAAACACACTGCAAATGATAAATACATATATGTGGGTGGATATAAAAGAACTTTTCATATTTTTAAAATATTTCTAAAGAAAACTTGAATTGCTAAGAGAAAAACAATATGTATTGTTCAGTTCATAACATACGTAGAAATAAAATGCATGACAATAATAGCACAAAGGTTGGAGAAATGGAAGTATACTGTTTTAAGTTTCTTTTATTCAGTGAGAAATAATATAATATAACTTATTTTCTATGGGCAGAAAATCAGAAAGTCGTTAAGAGCAGGCTACGTGATGTAATACCTCTTACACCACTAGGTAACCTTGGTTGTGGGAGTTCCTTTCATGCTCACTGTTACTGATTGGGGAGGAGGGCCATGCATGGAGAATGGATGTGTCTAAGAGCCAGGCTTGCCAGAAATAGCATAGTAGAGTTAGATCAAAAGGAAGGTAGAACCCCAAAACCAAAGCTGTCTTTCAGTTTCCACCTCAGCTGCTGTAGGAAGAATTAACACCTTCCCTTTCTTCTTGATCAAAATCCAATTCCTGGCCCTAGAGATCAGCAACAAGGCCCTGAAGAAGACACACTCTAAACACAAGAAACGAACTCTAAACATAAGAAACAAAGAAACTCTAAACTGGTAAGGTTCCCATGGGTACCATTGCACCTCCACATCAGTTTACACAGTCTTCTAGGGACCATTAAATTAGTTGCTATCTCCACTTTCATGATGTGTCAAGTGGATAAATGAGTTAGGGCCTTTGGCCCGTATCAAAAGAGGGCTCCAGATGGACTGGGCGTTGGCCTGAAACTGCTGAGAATGCCACATGTGATGAAGCTCCTTGAAGTTTTCTACTTCATGATGCAATTTTTGAGATCTATATCTGGATACTCTTAGCCAACTAAGAACCTCTACTGAGAATATCTGTATAGAGCATATAAAATATATTATATATGTTGGATTGTGGTTTGCAAAACAAGTCATTTACTAGTAGGGACAGGACTATGGCCATACATGTGTGAGACTAAAAGTAAAGTGAAAGTAAATATGTTTATGAGTAGAGCATATACATGAAATAAACATGTTTATGTGTATGTGTGAAACTGAGCATAACAAAATTGAGCGATAACACGTTCACCAAAACAACTTCTGGTTATCACCTAAGAGGTAAATAAGTCTAAGGAAAAGAGGATAAAAGCAGAGCTCAAGAGCAATACCACGAGTAGTCCGACTGGGCACTCCAGCTAAGACACTCTGTGTGGCTCTGAGCGAGACATTCTGGAACGATCCTTCGGGACGTTCATTTGGGAGATACGATAGAGTCTTCTTTGGGGTGCAAGCCACTATATTCTGGGACTCCCCCAAGTTCTTCCTTGCAAGACCAGCTCACCTCAGACCCTTCATGGGCCCAGTCGTCTCTACCAGACCAGGGACCTTCTCTACCTCGATTGACTCTGGGACTTGGCTCGTTATTAAATTTTATTCTATTCTGCATAACCTTCTGTGCTTACCAGAGCATTGGACTCTGGAGGGACATTTTTTCCCAAATAAAACTGTGTTACTCACTCTATCTGAACCTGTGTGTCAGGACTTTGTTCTCCACTCACGTTACGAGGACCATGAAGGGACATAGGGCCCTGCCAAGGGGTTAATGTCCCCTTGACTATCAGGAAGAGACTGAAATATGGTGACTGCCCTTCCAGGTGCTCGCAACAATATCTCCCAGAACAATCAAACTGAAGACCTCATACTCCACCTTGACAGTAATGGACTCTTTCTCCCAAAATTTATAGCCAAGATACCTCTCCCTAAACTAAAGATAACAAATGATGATTTTATGTTGCTCTGGCCCTTTTGGAACAGAAATAGCTCATTTAAAGAATGCCTGAGGCTGAAGTGCTTGGTCTTTACCTTCTGTTGGATTGAAGTAGGAGTTATGGGCTGTCACAGGCCCACTCCAAAACACCTTGCACTAAAATAAGTGGATGATATATAGATCCTAGCCCTGCAGCTGATGAATGAGCCCACAGTCCAGGATGTCTAGCAGCTAGCTGGTGTATGTAGAAGTGCTGCTTGTCACTGAACATGTCCTTGGGGTCAGGGAAGCGTTCTCTTTAGGCTCTCTTGGCCTAAGAGATCCACTAGCTCCTGTGTGGACTCCAGCTAGCTGTACAAGATCTGGCAACCACATGAGTTGCTCTGCTGATGGCATGGGGATTCCATCTTGTACTGGAACTTGGTCTTCTGGCACCATGTGGAGCTAATGAGTAGGTCAGGCTGGAGCTGATTGTCTGCAAAGGACAAGTTGGCAGCCAGCAACCCAAGCTGCAAGTTTAACCAGATATGGAGGAAACAGTTCTCCAACACCAGAAATGTCACAAGGTAAATATACCAAAGCGGTGTGGTTTGAGACAATGGATCCCAGAGTCATGCACGTTGGGTGGTCCTATGAACTCCTCTTTGGGTGAAGTACAGAGTGCCATAGGAGACCAGGTTGTACTGTGAGCCTCAGACTTGGTACCATCCTCTTCAGTTATGTATTCCACTTTCTTGTCTTTCTCCCATCTTGCACCAAAAGTGTTATCCTCACTGAGCTGTGAGTCTGCAGAAGTAGGGTCATTAGAGCATACCTTGTAGATCTTATAAGACTGAGATGGTATCAGGGAAAGCTACATAACTCATGGGGCTTAGGCAAAATGAAAGTGGGTGGCCCATTATTTAAAAATCAGGAAAACATTGCCTATAAATTATAGATATGGAAACATAAAATTCTTCTGTTCTTTCACAGTCTCTCCCTCAACTTATCATAGTGTTTCATACTTATTTAATGCCACTCTAAGTTAAAAAAATAGCATAAATGTTATCATTCACCTTTATATTAAATAATTCTAGATTTTAATGAAAATATAATAGAATTTACCAATAAGCAGAATCACTGAAATTACACAATTCATATTTCATAGCTCATGCATATGTATTTTGTTCTTACTAAAACAGTGGAAATACTGCAGAAAACTAACTTAACTATTCTTATTTCAATTCCTTATATGTATACATTCTATCAATACTCTACTGGTGCTGCCAGTGACTTCCATAGCACACTTACCCTGTACTTTGAGTGTTGCTGAACTCCTTCACATCAAAGGTCCACCAGAATTCTGTGTTCACGGGGCATTGTGAATTCTAGATGCAAGTAGGATACAAAGGAATGGTGGCAAACATACATACTATGTATATCTCCTCTGCTCATGAACATTCTCCATCAGCTAATTAGACTTCCTTTATAATAGACAAATTCAAAATAAAATTATTAAGAATTTTATGTTGGCCATAGTAGAACATTAACCAAACATGGGTCCCTGCTGAGCATGTGGTCCGGTGCACCTGCACAATTCTCATGCCATGATGCTGGTGCTGAGGGATACATCCTGCAGCTCAGTGGAAGTTTGGGATTTTATTAAGGGCTCAGCACTGGTTGGCCTTCCACTTGGTGGCATTGGCCTTGTCCATTCTCTCAGTTCTCTTCCCTGTCTCCATGGCTCAGGTACAGAAGGTAGTGTTGTCACACTCCTGGTTGGGGTCATGCCATGTGGCGTGATGTCAAAAGATGTAGAAAGTTTCTGGTTCCCAATGATCTCCCATTGAAGCCCTGTGTTCTGGCAGATGTTCACCTGGGCCAACAGCCAGAGCTTCAACTGTACCTGGTAGGACAGTGGGAGCAACCCTGGGGTTAACTTTAACATTGAAAATTATTAATCTAATTCATCACAGTAATAGGAAAAGTTGAAAAACATTATGATCATTTCAAAATATGCAAAAATATTTACTAAAGCCAACATTTACTTATGATTTAATAAATATCTTAGAAAAGCAAATACAAAAGGAAAGTTCCTTAACCTAGTAGAGAATATCAAAACATTTACAGCTAACAAATACTTGGTGATAAAATGTTTAAAGCTTTCCCTTAGATAATATAGAAAAGATAAGAATGCCTACCATCATCACTTCTATTCAACGTTGTAGAACAAAAAAGAAATAATAAATATTGAAAAGGAAAAACAAAGTCATTATTACAGATAACATGATTTTGTATAAAATAAAATAATGCAGATAGTTTAAAGAGAAGTTTAGCAGAACTGCAAGATACAAAATAAAAATTCAAATATCAATGTGACATGTGCTTCATTGCCATGACAGAAGAGTTAGCACCAGACTAGCCCTTCTATCTCAACAACTGAACAAGATGCAACATGCAGTATTTTCAGGCATTGGGCAAGAGTCAGCACATGACCGTGATCCCTTAAAAAGAGAAACACTTGATATGAGTCAGCCCCACATTCACTGCAGGTCTCTGGTGCCATTTCTTGATCACAGCATAAGGAGATGAAGCATAAGCAAAGCACATCAATTTCACTGATCTGTAGAGGCAGATTTCAGAGTTTGGGGCTGTTAAAATGTCTGCAATCCACAAGGCAGGATATTATATTAGAAAGAGAAAAGATACACAGAGGAGGGAACCAAAAGTCTGTTTGTGGGTTCCCTGTGAGTTTTTGGCCAAGGATTAAGTTGGGCATATACAATGAAAGACTGCAAATAGATGCTATGACACTGGGAAAAGAAAAAATATAGTAGAGGTTGACCAGAGATAGGGGATGAAATTCCAGCCCAGGTAGAGTGAAACAAACATCAGAAAAACTTCAGGGATAAAATTGAGACACCAGAAAGGCCACAGCTTTGGTGCAAGGACCACACCATAGAGTACGGCATACTCTAGACCTACATTAACAAAGCTTTAAAGCCAGCCTGGACAAGAACATAAGAGAAATCAGTTTGAAATGTAGAGGGTCTTGAGAAAAACCTTGGAATTTCCAATAATTCACCTTAACAGAGTATGAAACCAAGCCTACACAAATGCAAGGCGATTGGATATAATTGAACTTATTGCTACAAAAACAACAACAACAACCTCCCCCACTCCTATGGCATATCATCCACAATGTCCAGTATACAATAAAAGGTTACTGGATATGTAAAGAAACAGGAAAATATGAAAAAAACAACCACAAAAAAAACCAACAACAACCAGCAATCAATAAAAACTGATCTTGAGAAGGCCTAAATGTATTAATTACCAGGTGAAGTATGTAAAACAACAATTATAAATGTGTTCAAGGGAAATATGGCCTTAATGAGTGAAGATGTAAGGAATCTCAGCAGAGATATAGAAATATAAAAAACATTTTAATGGAAATTCTTGAAATTCTACAGTAACTAAATTGATAATTTTACTGAATAAGCTTAAGGGCAGATTAAGGACAGCTGAAGTGGGCATTCAATCTGAAGAACAGAGAGTAAAGGCTTGAAAATGAATAGAGACTCAGTGATCTGGGTGACAAAATTAGCATTCATGTACCTCAAACCCCAAAACAGAAGAAGAATTATGATTGTGCCAGAAAACTTATTAAAAATAACCTACGGTTGAAACTTCCAAAATTATATAAAGCAGTGGCTTATAAATCCAAGAAGTTTAGCTAAATCAAAGCAGGATAGATACAAAGAGAAGTGTACCTATAAAACTGGACAGATGGCAGTCACAATGCTGAAAACCAAAGATAACATCTTGAGAGAATACCGAAATGGTGCAGTAGGTACAGGCTGTGCTTACCTTCTCTCACGACCACATCAAAATTACAACAAAACACCCATCATTGAGAATCACCTAAAATCTTGCTGAACCAAAGCTCTACAACTAATGACAGGCAGAAGCCACCTCAAGACTTGTAAGAGGAGCAGAAATGCAGAATAGGCTGGTCCCACACCTGCATATGACCATTAAAGACTGGGAGGGATATTTTGGCTGTGGATCTCTTCCCCACACCCCAGAAGAGTGATAGGTTCCAGCTCCAGCCCAGCCCAGGGTTCCAGTGCCAGGAAGAGAAATTCCAATAATTTCTGGTTGTGAAAACTAGCGGAGACTGTGACTAAGACGGAGGGTGGCTGCGCTCCCAAGCGCTCCTCTTAAAGGGACCACATGTGTCTTACCCACCGACAGAATCACTATGTAGCTCTGAGCTCCAGCTCTGGAGCAGCAGCTAGAGAGGCAGCAGGGACATATGATGGGAAAGTGAGTTGCCTTGGGGCATGGGCTGTGGCTTAACTTGACCTATAGTAGATCCCCTCCAAAGTGGTGCTGGGGCTGGTGCCCTAAGTGGCCAGCTTCAAAATCAGCTGGAGCATCACCCAGACACCTCCAAGCACAACACACCCAAGGGGTGGATTGGGCAGGCATCAGAGTCCTGCTGAGGCAGATCCTACTCTGTAGGATCAGCCCCTGTACAACAACTCTTCCATTGTAGCCAAGGCTAGTCCTAACAACCAGTAGCCCAAGGGTCAGTCCCTCCCATTGATGTGCAATTATCAACCAAGGCTCAAATACAAGAGGAGGTTACACACAACCCACACAAGGGACACACGTGTTGTGCATGGCTCAGGTAACCAGAAAGACTGCACCACTGATCCCCATAGCACGTCTACTACATAAGGCCTCTCTATTAAGACAAGAAGATATAGCAGCCCTACCTGATACATAGAAACAAACACAGAGAAGCAGCCAAAATGGGGACACAAAGAAACATGTCTCAAATAAAACAGCAAAACAAAGCTCCAGAAAAAGAACTAAACAAAATGGAGACAAGCAATCTAATCAGGCGCAGAGTTCTAAACACTGGTTATAAGGATGCTCACTGATCTCAGGGAGAGCTTCAACAAAGAGATAGGAGACATAAAAATGGATATAGAAAACATGAAAAAGAACCATTCAGAAATAAAGAATACAATAATGGAAATGAAGAGTATATTACAGGGAATCAACAGTAGGTTAGATGAAGCAGAGGACAAAACTAGTGATGTAGAAAATAAGGTAGCAGAAAACACCCAACCAGCACAGCAACAAGAAAAAAAAAATCAAAAAAATTGTGGAGACATTAAGGGGTCTCTGGGATAACATCAAGCATACAAACATTCACATTATAGGTGTACCAGTGGAGAAGAGAGAGAGCAAGAATCTATTTAAAGAAATAATGATAGAAAACTTCCCTTACCTGATGAAGAAAATAGATATACAAACCCAAGAAATGCAGAGTCCCAAACAAAATAAATCCAAAGGCGCCAACTTAAAGACATACCATTATTAAAATGCTAAATTTTAAAGACAAAGAGAGAATCTTAACATCAGCAAGAGAAAAGCAGTTACCTACAAGGGAGCCCCCATAAGAATGTCAGCTAGCTTTTCAACAGAAACTTTGCAGACCAGAAGGATTAGCATGAAATATTCAAAGTGATGAAAAGTCAGGACCTACAACCAAGATTACTCTATCCAGGAAAGCTATCATTTTGAATTGCAGGGCATATAAAGAGCTTCCCAGACAAGAAGAAGCTAAGAGTCCATCATCACCAAACCAATATTATGAGAAATGTTAGAGGGACTTCTCTAAGATGGGAGGGGGTTAGGGATTGGTAAAAAGGGAAAGGGATTAAGGAGTATAAATTGTTAGTACACAGTAGTCATAAGGATGTAGGGTATAGCATAAGAAATATAGTTAACAATATTGTAATATCTATGTATGGTGCCAGATATGTACTAGTTCTATCAGGGTGATAGATGCGAATGGGGCTTGGGACAGGTGAAAAAGGTGAAGGTATTAAGAAATACAAATTGATAATTATAAAATAGTCATGGGGATGTAAAGTATAGGAAATATAATCAATAATATGATAAAAACTATGTATAGTGCCAGGTGGTACTAGTTAGGGGGATCACTTCCTAAATTATATAAATGTCTAACCACTATGTTGTACACTTGAAAATAATGTAAAATAATATTTAATGTCAACTCTAATTGAAAATTTAAAAAAGGGGGAAAATATCAGTAATATTGTGGTAGCGTGGTACAGTGTCAGATGGTTGCTGGACTTATCATGGTGATCACTTCTTTAGCACAGGGAATAAAATCAATAATGTCATATTAACACTGTATAGAGCTAGGTGGGTACTGTTGAATAACTATGATGTACACCTGAAACTAATATGATATTGCATGTTAGCTGAATTTTAATAAAAAAATCTTTAAAAATGATAACATCTTTAAAGCAGTCAGGAGTGGGAAAAAAAAAGATAGATTGCAAACAGGAATAGTAAATAAATAGTGGCTAACCTCACATCAGAAAAATGGAGGCAAGAAGATAATTAAATGACATATTTAGTGCTCAAAGAAAAATGACATTCCACCCAGAATTCAAAGTAACCTTCAAAAAGGAGAAGAGAGAAAAATTTTCATACAAAAAAAGCTGAGAGAAAATATCACCAATACACCTATAAACAATGAGAATTCTGTAATATGAAGGGAATTTATAGCAAAAAACACCACAAATGGTAGATACATGAGTAAATATAAACGTTAATTTTTAATTTCCTTTAAAAAGGCTGACCATTGAGGTCAACAGTAATTAAATTTTAAGTTGAGATTTTTAATGCATTTAAAAGAAACATATATGAGAAAAATAATACAAAAGATGGAGAGGGGTATATAAATGGAATTATAGTGTTATAAGGTTCTTACATTTGTGAGGTACGGCATATGAATGTGAAGTGTGGAGTATTATGTCTAAAAAGCAAAACTCTGGGAACTCAAGCTCTGGAAGATTTGAGATGGGAAGAAAACTGGGGGTAGTGTGAAGGAGTAGCATAGGGAGATCACTCTTGAATATGTAATATTAAATGGATATAATATTGATAAATCTTAGCAATAATTTAAGGGCATATATTATTAATTCTAGAATTATAGACCATTACATCTAACATTGCAGAATACACATTCTTTTTAAATATACTGGAAACAATTATTGAGATAAACCAAATGCTGGGCTATAAAATAAGTCTCAATAATTTTCAAAAGTTTCGAATCTTACAGAGTATGTTTTATAACAACAATGGAATTATTTAAGTCAATAAAAATACTTAGAAAACCCTCAAATACCTCGAAACTAAACAACACCATTCTAAATAAATAACCCAATGATAAAAGAAAAACTCACAGAAAGGGAAATTAAAAAATATTCCTAAATGAATGCTAATTAAAACACAACGTATCAAAATTTATAGGCTATCACTAATGCAGCCTCTAGAGGTATTATCTAGCTTTAAATGCCTGTATTATTAAAGAATAAAAGTTTAAATCAATGACCACAGTTTTTACATTAAGAACATAGAAAAATAAGAAAATTAAATGAATAGAAAAATAATAAAGATAAGAGCAGAATAAATGAAATAGAAAATGAACGTTAAACAAAGTTAATGAAGCCAACATTTGGTTTTCTGAAAAGATTAATACATTGAAATCTCATAAATACTCTTGTTAGGAGGGCAAAATAACACAACATCTTGGGAAAATAATTTGGTATTTTATTTTCACTTAGAATGTGCCCGTGTACCACAAATCTGCAATTTTACTCCTAGTTATAAGCCAAAAAGAAACTCTTGCAAATCTATACAAAGAAACTCATATAAGAATGTTTATAACTACCCTGTTATAGATTAATCTAGAAATAACCCTAAAGCTCCACCACAGAACAATAGATATATGAATTATGGCATATTCATGCATATTACAAGGAATTAAAACAAAACAATTCCACCTATGCATAACAATTAATTTAATAAAAAAACATCTCTTGAGTGTCTATTAGGTGCTAGGCACTGATCTAGGAACTTGGGATACATCAGTTTATAATGCTGACAGTATCTCTACCCTTAAGAAAGTTATATTCTTGAGGTGGAGAAAGATAATGAGTATAATAAGTAAGTAAATTATGTATTAAAATACACTAAAAAGAGATGAATGACTATGAACAAAAGAATGTAAGGGGGATCTGAAATACTTGAGTTGGATAAATTGGGTGGGGGGTGATACACAGTTTAGGAAGATTACTATTAGCAATGTGATATTAAATGGATTTAATATTGATGAATGTCAGCAATATTATTGAAAGACAATTGTACATTCAGATGCTGTGCCTCAATTCTGCCCTGCAGCAGTGAAAACTCCTATGTAAATCCTCAGTTGCTCTTTTCCCCTGATGTGAGGAATGTGGAAACCGTGTGTTGAGAGAGAACATGCATAGGATCAAAGCAGCTTGGATCACTGAGTCACCACCTGTATGTAAGGAGTTTATCAACTTAAAAAGCCATTATTATTATGTGTACCATTAAGAAGGGGGAAAATGTGGTCAGTGAATTATTTCTAAGCTGCATCCTGATTTCAGAAAGGTTGTAGAGTCATAGACATATTAGGTTAAATTTTCAAAAAACTGAAAAAAAAGTCAATGTGGCCATTTTTAACTGGCTATAAGATATACCTTCAACCTACATGTCATTTGCCAGTTAAAGAAATAGCTAGCAGCTCTACATTTGAAATTATATCCTCAAAATATTTGTAATATGTGACCTATCTTTCTTTCATATACATGGAATAATTCTCTATATATTCATCTGAAGATTATTTTGAGATACTTTTTTTTCAGGACATCAGAGGCAATCTTGCATTCAATTATTCAAAAAAAGCAAACAAACATTGAAATATGTAATTCCATGGAGTCCATTATATATTATATATATCCTACATAACTGGATATCCAGATATATATAGATATATCTATATATCTATATATATATCTCCATATATATATATTTAATCTCCTACATAGCTATATATATACATTATATATATGCATATATATCCTATATAACTGTAATTTCAAATATTATACCAATCAGTGAAAATTAGTTTTTACCTTTTATTAATTTTCTGAATTTTGAAAAGAAGTTTTTCTTTATGAAAAGCATACTCATTTTCCAGGTTTTATTAAGTGGTATAAATATAGCACTATAGGTTAAAATTAAGATTTTCAAGCACAGACTTTGGAGATCACAGGGATTTCTTAAATGAATTCACATGAAAAATCATTTCTTTAAATATTTTAAACAAAATTCATCCTAAACACCTTCTTAATGTTCTAGGATGATTGCACAGAAATAGTTAATATGTGTATTTGACCTGTTATGCAACTAATTCCAGCTACAAGAGAGATGTTGAATAATTCAACTTCTAAGATTTAAGACAAAGGATTGTTGAAAAGATTAAGTAATTTGATGTTATATTTCTTATTTTAATATATTCAATAAATTTCATATATTTTTTTTTTGAAGTTTCTTTTTTTTTTTTTTTATTAAATTTATTGGGGTGACAATTGTTAGTAAAATTACATAGATTTCAGGTATACAATTCTGTATTACATCATCTATATATCCCATTGTGTGTTCATCACCCAGAGTCAGTTCTCCTTCCATCACCATATATTCGATCCCCCTTACCCTCATCTCCCATTTTTGACAGAGTCATAATTTCTGCAAATGATCCAAATTGGTTTCCTCACCCAAATATATATATATATATATATATATAGTTCTAGGCCAAAGAAGTTAGCATATGTAATTATTAGGTGATGGTTTATATTTCAGTTCACTACATATTTAACTAAATGCATCAGTCATTATATGCTACAGAAATAGCATTTTCATAATATACATCTGGATGTATTAATTTTAAATTAAGCAATTTACTTCTTGTTCAATGTTCTAAAGGCATATTTTATTTCTTATTGGGTAACTTTGTTCTTCATAATTTCTTTTAATATACATTTGTGTCTACGGGAGAATTTCAAATTATATATGTTCCAAGTATTGAAGCAGAAGCATAAATTGAAAAACGAATAATTGAGGCATAGATAATATGAGACTTTCTTACTCCGAAAGTGGAGAGTATTAAAAATTAATTTTAAACATTATTTTTTGGAGTTTAATTATTTTTAAAGGTGCTGGAAGACTTTGTAACAGTCATATTCACATAGAGTAAGCTGGCTAGCACCCATTTTATAGATCAGTAAAATGCAGAACAGCTTGCTAGGACAAGCTATTTCATGAGGATTTGTTCAAGATAAGAAATTCAGCAGCATAGACTCATTATTCACTGTTCTGTTCTTGTTTCCTCACTGTGGATAGAGTTTTGAAATTTATTCCTATGCATCTGTAGTACAGCATTTTCTACTGGATGTTTAACTAGATACCAAGGTGTAGCATTCCAGAATTTGAATGTATGCTTCAAACATCTGGAGCTATACATACAGGGAATATACAGCTGTGTTTATTTCAATTTTTACACATTTACAGGCATATAATACAATTATTTAAATGTATAATCTCTTATATATATGAGGATATTTTAAAAACGCATTTTCCATACTTATTTGAATATGCAATTGAAATAGGATTCAAATAAATAATTCACCACTTTTATTTAATCTTACAGTATTTATTTATATAATATACTTATTAATATATAATCATAGCTCTTTTTAGTCTAAACCCGAATATTTTTAAAAGATTAAAGAAACAGTGGGGATCATGCGTCATACAAATAAAAAGAAAATTGTACAGAGGTATTCATAGTTAGCAAGTTTCCAGAAGAATTTGGAACTTCAGTAGGAAAGAGAATAAAAGCATTTGCAACTGGAATGTTTCTTTTATTCCAAAAATTTTATAGCATGGTGGACATTGTAATTAAATCTCAAAACACTTGTCCAGAGTAATTGTTTTATTTTTCCTTCTTTCTTACTACTACTGTAGTATTTTCCTTCTTTCTTACTACTACTGACAAAATAAACACTTCTGGGTATTGATTTAATATAGAACGAAAAGGGTTTCATTATTTTAATCCCCGCTCCCCAGTCTGGTTAAAAGTATTAAGATAATGTCATTTACCTTTATTTCTGGGAAAGGAACTGAAGACCAGCAAATGATACAGGAGGAGAGAAAATAAAGTTTCATCTTGGATTCAATTCCTGGTCTTGATATACGGGAAGATTTCAGAGAACCTTCTAGTTAGTCTCTCAGTTCTTTTGCATGCTATTTCCTTTCTCAAGGGCATTTTTTAAAAAAGAAGCTATGAGGGACTAGCCTAGAGGAACGTGATTTATACTTGAGCCAGAGAAAAATTAAATTGTAAGTTGCATAATTTTTTGAAATAAATATAAATTCAGTTTATCCCAAGTATAGAAATTCATTAGTTGAATGATTGAATAAATTTAACCTCTCTGAGCCTGAATTTCATCATTTGTAGGCTTTAGATAATATTTCTCACTGGATGTTGTAAGGATTACATGAATGTAAGATATAAATCATTCAATTGTATTCCGAGTTATAACTAATATTTCTTCCCATTGTGTAGATGTGAAAACTGGGGATCTGGACATACCTCCAAACATTATTGGTCACGTTTCAGGAAGCACCTTTTCTATATTGATTACTCTTCTGTTAAAAGCTTGAATTGGCAAATAATATTGTTTTCTGAGACAGTGCATACTTCCATCAAGGGATACTCCCTGGAGACTGTGGATGGGTACTATGTGTTAGGTGGGAAGAGTACAATGATCAGAACATACATATATGTTTTATGTTTATAAAACAAATTGCAATCCTTAATTGCAATTTCCACAGTCAAATTTGAGACAGTTATTAGAATCTGATACTCCATCCAAACGAATGTAAAACCACAGGGCCTTCGCATTTCTGTCCAGGACCAGCGCAGAGGCGGGAGAGAGAAGGTCCAATCGAAGCGCATGCTGAGGACTGGCCCCGCCCCCTCCCATCGATTCCGCCTCTTTTCCGTGCCGCTTGCTGGGAGTCGAGTTGTGCAGCTAGCTCGTCCCGCCCCTGCCTCTGAGTGACAGGAACCGTGGACTGCAACATTTCCAGCCGGTCACGAAGTTTGTCGGCCTTTGCCTTGGCTGAGCTGAGGTGTGTGTGTCCCTCATGGGCGAGTTCTGGGGAGGCGGGGGAGGGTCTGCCCGGGAAGCCTACTTAGTGTGCTCCCAAAGCGTTTTGGAGATGATCCTTCCGATCCTGGGAGCCGCACTTGGGCGGGCTGGGCGGACGGAGGCTCTAGAAGAGGACGAACGCGGGCCCTAGGAAATCCAGTAGATACGGTAATGATTTAAGCACCCCTTCTGGCCAGCATGGCGCTCGCGGTGGGGGTGGGGACGATCTGAGCCAGGTTCCGGCGGTGGGTGGGCGTGGCCGCCGCAGTTGCTAAGGAACGCGCGGTTTCCGCCCTGCTGGCGCGTCTGGCGAGGGTATTCGGCCCCACCTATCTCCGGAGGCTGTCCACTGATGTAGGGATTGGCTGCTTTGTGCTTTGGTGCGTCAGTTAATTTGCGTCCGTTTATTTCAGTCTTTCTTTCTTTGGGTTCTGTAGTTCTCTCTCAGGCCTTCCTCTCCCATTTTACTCCTCTCCAAAGTTTTCTCCTCTTCCCTGTGTTAATGACCCAGCTTTTTACATTTCAGAGAAGAGCTTTAGGGAGCATGAGATGACTTTATTGTGGATGAGACAGGTGTGTGTGGGGGGGTCTTGTCTTTTCCTGGAGCTTGGTAAATCTCTGAACCCACAAGGTGCTGGTGTCCACGTGGATGACTAGGAAAAGAGAGATAGGAGATACAGTTTCTTCTACCTGGAATTCTTTTTCTTGTACGTTTGTTCTCAAGGAGCTTCTTTGGAAGTTGAGGCAATTCATTATTGGACAATATATGATCTCTCTTTCAGTCTTTACTGTGGAGAGCGGTAATACTAAGCGTATAAATCCCTCTTTTTCCTTCATTGGCCCATATTTAATAATTATAACATGGTAACCACAGATAACCATTTCTAATATCTTATTTGCTCGTATCAGCTGGTACCAAATGATGTAGCCAAATAAACATTCCAGAGAGAAAACGAAGAAGCTGAAAGTCGGCTTTTATTTCCTTCTGCTTGGTTTGCTATATACATCCCTAAGATGGAAGCTTTTACCGCTTGTTAACACTGGGAAAAACCTTGGCCTACAAGTCAGGAAACTGCCAGGATTAGGGGATGTTTGTCCTTGGGCAATAAACCTCATAATTGTTATCTGTAAAGTGAGAATACTTACATGTGCCCTTTGTTTCTGAAAAGTAAGGAGGAATAATTGATTGTGAGAGTAGTTTTTAAAATAATGATCTACACAGATGTAAATTGTTACGGATTACACTTTCAATTCTTTTGTCTACATGATAAGAATTTGTAAACAGATAATATGATCATTCAGCTTAAAGTATTTTCAAACTTCCCTTGTAATTTTTTAAATTTATTTTTTATTTATTTTTTAAATCTTTGGGTTATTTAGAAATGGAGAAGAAACTCATCTCTCCATTATTCTGTGTTAGTGCTGGTTAGGTAGCACCTGAAATGTCTTGCATTGCATTCTTTTCCCCTTTTACATCATTAGGTTTTTACAAGAATATACATATATTGAAAGGATTAGGAAAGATTATTTTATAATCCAATGATGAATGACCTTTTTTGTAACTTTGAAAAGCCAAGGAAAGCTATTGATTCTCTCCTAAGAAAAAACAATTGGAAGCGTGAGTGGACCCTAGACTAAGAACACATGTTTTTGATCAGTTTAAGGAATAAAGAAATCAACTCTTTAGCCTTGCCTAACCCCAAAGAGAGACTGGGTAATTTATGTATATACAAACTTTATAACTGGGAGCATAGTGGGGTCTTTCTTTTTTCTTCCAGAGTGCATCTTACCATAGCTTACCTTAGTTAGTTCATGGTCATCAGCCAACCCCTAATCCTTTTTCTTTTCTCTTTTTTAAACATTTAACAAACAAGACCTACCAATGCTCAATAAATTGTTGCTGTCTTTCAAAACCATGTAAGCTCTATTTTATTACAAACGCCCTTTGACCATTCTCTTAAAGCATATTCCTATATTTAAGCGAGTAAAAAGAGAACTTATCAAATATGGGAAAATACTAAATTATGGTTTTGAAATAAACATTAAATACATAAACTTTCTCTTACCAAGCTCCATTTTGGACAAAGAAAAGATGATTACATTTAGTATATGCCACTGGAATATCATTACCTGACTTCTAAAACTGTTTTCTTCAACTTAAGTGAATAATCTTTTAAAACATTTTAATTTCCTGTGGGTAAAAAATATTGTTCTTGGTTCCACTGTGGCTTTTTTCCTGATTTCTATATTAAAATAGAATTCTATAAGTAGAGTTCTTTTCTTTGCTCAATTTCCTTTATATAGCTTTATCGATAAAAGTGGGCATCAGTAGTGGATATTATCATTAGATAAAGAAAACATTGAAGAGGGAAAAATATATTGCTTTTGTAATAAACATAAGAAAGTGTATTAGGATCACCTGTTGTTTCTTTAGCACTTACAATTTTATTCATACTGTTTAATATGTTAAAAGATATTAAAACTTTCGAGGGTTTATTTGAATGAAAATTGAATTGGGCAGCACCCATGTGGGGACAGAGCCCCAGAGAGCAGTAGGTTCTCGGCCTCACGTGGAAAGGTGCTGGCTGGGGTGGTAGATGGCCATTCGGCTGTGATTGGTTGATCATCAGCTGTAACCAGTTAGCTAATTTTCCACTGATGTAACTGCCGTGGCTGTGTTGGTTGGTTGGTTGGCAGGCAAAGAAGCAGATGGCGGATTGTGGATCGTGTGGATCCTACTTCCTGTATTTCGCCTGGCCTCCAGCGAGACGGGGGTACAGGAAGACCCCTTGTTGGGGTACAGGCGGATGTTTGCTCCCTGTGTTTCCAACCCAGCTGCCAGCGAGAATATAGAAGTATAACTCCCCTATCTATGGCTCTGTTGGTGTTCCTTGTTGGCCTCACCATATCCTACGTTCTTAAGCGGGGATCGGGAGCTGAGACCCTGCATGACAACTCAGTTTAGTAGATAGAAAGGAACTCAAAGGAGCTGTACAAAATGACTTTTATAGGCAGAAGGGAGTTGGAATGAGGAATTTATACTGGCAAAAAAGCAGATTGGTTATTGCAAGGTTACTTTCCTTTAAAAGGTGGCAGGGGCCTATCAGGCAAAAAATGTGACTAGTTAGTATTGATCAGGTGATTACTGATAGATTAGTTTAAGATTCCATTTCTGGGAGAGCTGAAATTATAATTAAGTCTTGGTTTGGTGAAGTGGGGCTTAGCTCCATTTTGGGCCTGTTATCTTTTTTTTAACAAGTAGTTAACAACTCCCTCCTTTACACTTCATTTCTGGTGGAGGAACTGCATTAAGGACATATTACACAGAACATTCTAATGGAATTAGAGTTTTTAGGGGATCAGTAAATAATAGGTCTTTTTCTACTCTTGCATTTGTAAACAGACAGGTGGAGTTTGCCCCCAACTTACACATTCTTTCTCAGAACCTAGACTTTAGTCCAACTGAGAGAAAATTTCAGTGTGCAAAACAGATACACTTACCTAGAGCTACTGCTCTGAATGGTCCAGGGCAGAGAGGGAAGTAAAAGAAGGCAAACCTTTAGTGTTTACAGACTTATAATTGATTATCTCTACCCATTAAAGTGATACGGATCAATGGATTTTTGCCACAGATCAGATAATTCTCCAATGGGGAAACTATGAATAAGGAGTGGGAGGTCAGGGCTGTTGACCTTGTGCTTTGTTTTTCAATCCTACGTTTTGCCTCTGGGCCATTTGACACAGGAAATCTGAAAATTAAGTTCATGAACTTGTTGCAACAATGTTGCTAACCTTTTTTGATATCAGAAAGATGATTCATTATGAATTTGTACCAACTGGACAAATAGCTAACCCAATTTACTATTTGGAAGTGCTGAAAAGGCTGCGTGAAAAAAGTTAGACGACCTGAACTTTTTGCCAACAATTCATGGCTCTTTCATCATGATAATGCTGCACCAGCTCACAGAGGACTGTCTGTGAGGGAGTTTTAGCAAGTAAACAAATAACTGTATTGGAACACTCTCCCTACTCACCTGATTTGGCCTCCCAATGGCTTCTTTCTTTACCAGAAGATAAAGGAAATATTGAAAGGAAGATATTTTGATGACATCAAGGGTAATCTAACGACAGCTCTGAATGCCATTCCAGAGAAAGAGTTCCAAAATTGCTTTGAAGAGTATACTAGGTGCTGGAATCACTGCATTGCTTCCCAAGGGGAGTACTTTGAAGGTGACTGCAGTGATATTCAGCAATGAGGTATGTAACACTTTTTGTAGGATGAGTTCGTGAACTTAAGTGTCAGACCTTGTATATGGAGGTGATTTTAAATTATTACATTGTCTTTAAAATCTACTGGCTTTGGGACTCTAAAGTTTAGGGATGCTGAATATTGTGTAATGTAGAGATCTACCAGCTCAGTGAAGAATGTCCTTCCCCCACATCCCACTTCAATGCCCAAAACATTTCCATTGAGTACCACTGTCCCAGTGGAAGTTCCTTCATGTAGACACATGAGGCTGGGCCAGATTTACCCCTAATCTTTGTTCCTATGTATCCATGTTTTAGATATCAATAGATTTGGCTCTAAGTATGAAGGTTTAATAAAAATACTGCTTAGAATATGTTTTTTGGTATTCTCCCAAAATGATTAAAATGTTACTAATGGAAAATTGTGATAAATATTTTATAATATTTGAGATTCAGGAGATTACTTAACAGGTAAGGATCGTAGAGTCTAGAAGCAAATCTTTTTATATCTGTTGCTTACATTTAATCCTTTCTTATATGATAGAAATGTTAATTATCTTTGCAACAATACAGTGTGATATATGTTTTCATGAAAAAGAAAAGATGATTTCTTAGCTTACCTCTTACTTTTGAAATGTTAAACAACCAATAGAAAAATAATACTCTGTACTCAGAGGTTTAAGAAACTCTGTTTTATTAATCAGAGGGTGCAGGCAGTTCCATAAATGAGAGGATCTTATCAATTTCATGGCTTTCAAGCCACTGAACATAGAGAGTGACCTCATGAATAAAATAGTTTAGTTCTTTTATAGTAGTGTTATGTAGTGACACAGTTGCAAAAATAGCAGACCAATTAGATTGCACATCTTAAAATTTTGGCAAAGACAAAAAGGAAGATGGTTTAATCCAAAGAACATTTTTTTAATATACTTTGAATATTAAAGTATTCAAATATCACAGAATGTGGAATCATAAATTATATGAATACTTGTGGCAAAATCCTAATTGTGGATTACAGTTTATAACCTACACCAGATAGAAGGTACACTGGAATTAAAGTTTTAGACTTGGCTCCCGCAGTGGATAACTCATTTGTTGAATTTTATGTTTCCAGGCATCAAGTTCTTTCCTTGTCCTTGAATAGAAAGTGTTGAAGATTTGTGAGCTGCTACCATTTTCTTTTCTGAAGAATATGCTTGGATATCATAATCTCATTGTTCACAGTGATTCAGTAAAGCTAAAATCTCTATGGGAAGGGGCATATCAGATATTTTTCAGGATGGGAAGTTATAATTTTAAAAAGAACCTCCCGATTTCTGCTTCTATTTTGTTTGTTTTCTAGCAGTCCATTGTCTGTGTCCTCTCCTCAACATGCCCCTCCCTATACATACCCACATTCAGTCAACACTGGACTATGTAGAAATGAGTTATACAGTCTCAATGCTAAAATATTCTGGATAAATTTAGCATTTGAAATGAATAAGTAGAACAAAAAAGTCCCACAAAGCCAAGGGAAAGGAGGAAGTCAGCAGAAGCTTCAAAGGCATACCTATGAAAATCTAAGAAGAATTTAAACGAAGAAAAGCATTTGAGGAAAATTTTTGACATTTAATACATAGCCTTTATGGATAGGAGAGCTCTAAAGAACATGAAATTAAGTGACAGTAGGAAGATTGTAAGGTAAAACAAAAAGATGACAAAGTAACTAAAAATATGGCAACTATATTTTACATTCCTGCTGTAGTAACTACCATAAATTTAGTGACTAACATAACACAGATTCATTATCTTATAGTTCTGTAGTTCAGAAGTCTGACATAGGTATCATTGGGATGAAATCATGGTATCTGCCAGCTTTACTTTCTGGAGGCTGTGGGAAATAATCTGTTTCCTTGCCTTTCCCAGCGTCTGGAGGCTGTCTACATTCCTTGGTTTATGGCTCCCACCATTCATCTTCAAAGACAGCAACATTGCATCTCTCTGACTGGTCTGCTGTAGTCAAATCCCCTTCTGACCACAGCTAGGAAAAGTTATCTACTTATAAAGACTCACCTGGATAATCCAGTATAATTTCTCTACTTCAAGATTCTTCGTTTAATCACATCTGCAAAGTCCCTTTGGCTATGTGAGGTTACATATTTGCAGGTTCTGGGAATTAGGACTTGGTTATCTTTGTGGGGGGGCATTATTCTGCCTACCAGAATATATTAAAACCATATTTGATGCAGTGAAGAGCAGAATTGATATTACTGTATAAAATTTAATTGGTGTGGGGAATAGACATGAAAAGTTCTAGCTAAAATATTGAATTCATGAAAAGAAGATAATTTATGGAGAGAACAGAATGAAGCCCACTATATGAATATTTGGAGTTTCTGAAGAAGAAGCTATAATATAGATAATTGTCCCTTAAGAAGAAAACAGCATTTAAAACAAGTAATAAACAATAATATGAAATAAAACTTTTCTGAGCTGAAAAAGACCGGTGAATGCAGAAAAAGGGCTTTTCTTATATAAGACTTGACAACTCAAAGAGACACAATAGCAAAAATTTTTCAAATTATGATAAAAATTTTTTTATATGTATCTAGAAAGATAAAAAATACCATATTACTGTGAGGAAACAAAATTTAGGCTGGTCTCATATTTCTTTTCTGTAGCATTAAATACCAGAAGACAACATAACATTTTTAGAGTTTAAAAAATTTTTTTCATACAGTTTGTATTTCTTGTGTGATGGTAATAGAAAATGACTCCTAAGTATATAAGGGACTCTAAGCTACATCCTGTTTGCTTTTTTGCTGGTCGGAGAGGATAACTAAGTCATACAACAATTGATTAAATGATGATAAAATGTAAACATGGAAGTTCACATGTATGTAAACTGATGGTATATCCTAGAGTCCTAGAAAAGAGAGGTGGCTTTAAATAATTATGTTAAATGCAGTTAAAAATTGCAAATATAATAAACTGCTTGCAAGAGAAGATATGTAATGTATGAGGTGTGATTAAAAACTATGTGAATATTTAAATTAAAAAAGATTGTTACAGTAAAAGACACATTGCCATTAATCCCCCTCAAAATACTCCCCCTTACTCCGAACACACTTATCCCATCGTTCTTGCCACTTTCTGAAGCAGTTCTGGAAGTCCTCTTTCATGAGTGTCATTAGTTGCTACTGTCATGGATACCTTGATGTCCTGAATCTATTCAAAATGTTTACCTTTAATGGTCATTTTGACTCTAGGGAAGATCCAGAAGTCACACGGTGCCAGATCTGGTGAATAAGGTGGATTAGGACACATTGTAATGTTTTTATTTGACAGAAATTGCCGTACCAGAAGCGCTGTGTGACACGGAGCCTTTCCATTGTGATTAAGAAATACAGTGAATGCTGCTGCCGAGTGCCATCCAACAGAAGGGCAAGGATCTTCAATACAGGAAGTAGCACATCAAACCTTAGTAACAGTGTGTGACAAGTTTCAACTTGTTCCGTGCAGTCAGTTGGGTGTGAGCTGTGGTTGAGAGGTGTGTTTTAATGTGTGCCATAAATCATCCTCCATTATAACAATGCTCCGTGACACATATCCCTTCTGGTATATGACAATTTCTGTCAAATAAAAAGTCCTCATCCACCTTATTCAGTGGATCTGGCACCGTGCAACTTCTCCAAAGTCAAAATGATTCAGGACATGGAGGTAGGCAGTACGACAGCGCAACTAAAGACACCCACAAAAGAGGACTTCCAGAACTTCTTCAGAAAGTGACTAGAATGATGGGATAAGTGTGTTAGAAGTGAGGGGGAATATTTTGAGGGGATTAATGGCAATGTGTCTTTTATTGTAATAAATTTTTTTATTTAAACATTCACCATATTGTTTGATCACACCTCGTAAAAATTAATTCAATAACAATAATCTAGATTGAAGTAAACTTTTGTAATCTTCTGATTTATTTATGCCAAGGGTGAAACTAGGTAATTCAAGAGTAAGAATAGGTTTTTAAACATACATACCTAAACTACTGATTGGCAAGCTGTGACCCATGGCCCACCCAAATCTGGCTTACTGCCTGTTTTTCTGTGACTTATGAACTAAGAGTAGTTTTTACATTTTTAAATGGTTGAAAAAAATTGAAACAGTATTTGGTGATGTGAAAATTATATGAAATTCATATTTTATTGTGTATAAATAAAGGTTTATTGGAACATAGCTACACCCATTTGTTTACATATTTGTCTTTGGCTGCTTTTGCACTAAAACAGTTGTGTTGAATAGCTGCAGTAGAGATGCAAATTTGGTGCTCTCATTGCTTTATGTTGCTTCTCAGAGCACTACAAATTGCAGTGACACAGTTATAACTTGATTTTGCCTCTTGACTCAAAAAGCTTAAAATATTTATGATTTGGCCATTTACAGGAAAAGTTTGCAACTCTTGACCTAAACTATAAATTTTAATGTGTACTACTGAACTTTGCTTTTCAGTTCAAGAGACCCAAATTTACTCAGTTATTGACCTTCAATGTTCTGTTTACCCCAGTATCTCTTTGGTCCTATATGGACTAGGGTTAAAACCAAGAATCTATTATTTTTTACATTTAATAACCCAATTTTTTCCCTCTGCCTTAAATGAAACAAAATTTATATAAAGATTTTAGAATTTTATTTCCAAAGGCAAACATCAGTCATTGCTGCAATATTATAAGAAACAATGAATAGTTTACCATTTTATGCCAAAATTCTGTGTGCTTATAGAAATATGGATGTACAGTATGTAATAAGTGAATTACATGTCAATTAGTTAATTGGCAAAGATTTGTTTGGCAGGTATAGGTGAACTGAAAGAGGGAATAGCATTGAAATGAGGTCTGGAAGGATGCCTGTGAATTCAAGGTAGCGAGAACTGGGATTAAGATAACATCAAGACAAGGAAAACAAGATTTGTAAACCCAATAAGCAGGCAGTAGTGTCATGTGGTTGGGAAATTAAAGAAGTTCAGTGACTGGAACATAATTTGGAGAAAAGTGGCTGGAGTTAAGGCAGTGAAGACCTGCTAGGCCAGGCCAAGAAGGCGATTATATGCCTTGCAATGCAATTATCACCTTGTAGGCAATAAGGATTCATTTTAGGTTTTTAAACTGTAAAACAACATGAGCGATTTGTATTTTAGAATAATGGTTCTTCAACTTTTTTCAAATACTGCACACCCTATAATTTTTACTACTATGACTATCACAGAACAAAGTTTTCAGTGGGTTATGTCTACTTATATCTTATTTATAACATTTTTTTTAATGAAAAAAATTGAAGGAGGATATAGAAACAGTCCCCTACTTACCTTAGCAACTTAGGTGAGCAGGTTGTTAAATAAATTGAAATCATTTTAAATTTTCAAAAGATTAAGAAGTTACCTGTAAGGTAATAGAGTAATCTGCCTGGTTATATGGGTACATAGAACTGCTTTAAGACCAAACAAACATAATGTGTGTGTGTTTTCACACTATACCACTTTTATATGTGGCTTAATAAAACTTTATGAACACTTGAGATGATACAAGTTACAGACTACTTGAATATATTTTAATTTTCTTAGATATTTTTTTAAAAGTTTAATGCTTAGCGTTTCTTCTATTAAAACTAACATGTTTGTTTTGAATGCCTGTATAGAATTTGACTAAAAACATATACTATTTTAAGCCATGGTTTAGATATATAGTGAAAATAGTTTCCAAATAATATTGTACCAGTTGGAGTTCATTGTATATGGCACAGAATACCTTTCTATAATCTAAAACATCCAAGACACATCTGTACCAAACATTTTAGGTAGGACTCTAGACCTATTTTATTATGACTCTCTTATTTTAATAACAGCTTTATTGAGATCTAATTCAGAACCATAAAGGGCATTTTAAAATATGCAATTCAGTGATTTTTAGCGTATCTTTTGGTATAGCCATCCGAGTGGGTGTGAATTGGTATCTCATGGTGGCTTTTTTATTTTTTTAAATATTTTTTACAACTTATAGTTGGTGATTTCTAGACCAAGTGATTTAACTAACAATGCATTATTTAATAAGGTTATCACATTGTTCATTTGTGTAGCTCGGTTCTTTATTTTTTTTAACATTTATTAATTTAGACATTCAATATTAATTTATGTTAATTTCAGGTGTACAGCATGTGAAACATAAGGTTAAACATTTGTCTAATTTAAGAAGTGATCTTTCTGCCTAGTCTAGTACCCACGTGACACTATGCATAGTTGTTGCCATGTTATTGACTAAATTCTCTATGCTTTACATCCTCATGACTATTTTGTAACTACCAATAAGTACTTCTAGTCCCTTCACCTTTTTCATCCTGCTTCCCTCCCCCTCCCAACTATCACCCTGATAAATATAGCATCCATCTGACACCATAATACTTATTACAATATTATTGATATATTCCTTATTCTGTGTACTACATCCCCATGACTGCAGTGTAATAATCAATTTGTACTTTTTTAAAATTAAATTTATTGAGGGGGTGACAGTGGTTAGCAAAATTACATAGGTTTCAAGTGTGCATTTCTGTAATACATCCTCTATATATCACATTGTGTGTTCACTATCCAGAGTCAGTTCTCCTTCCATCATGATACATTTGATCCCTTTTATCCTCATCTACCGCCCCTCCCCTTTACCTTCTGGTAACCACTAAGCTCTTGGCTGTGTCTATGAATTTTTGTTTCTTTGCTTGTTTGTCTTGTTCCTTTGTTGTTTTCAGTTTTGTATCTCAATATCAGTGAAATCATATGGTTCTTGAATATTTCTGTGTGGCTTATTTCACTTAGCAGAATAATCTCAAGATCCATCCAGGTTGTCGTAAATGGCACTATGTCATCTTTTCTTATGGCAGAATAGTATTCCATTGTGTATATATACCACATCTTCTTTATCCAATCATCTATGAAAGGACACTTTCGTTGTTTCCATGTCTTGGCCACCATAAATAATGCTGCAGTGAACATCAGAACACATATATCTTTACAGATAAATGTTTTCAGATTTTTGGGTAGATACCCAGGAGAGGGATTGCTGGGTCATACGGTAATTCTGTTCTTAATTTTTTGAGGAGCCTCCACACTGCCTTCCATAGTGGCTGCACCAATCTGCATCCCCACCAACAGTGTATGAGGGTTCCTCTTTCTCCACAGCCTCCCAACGCTTGTTACTGTTTGTCTTGTTGATGATAGCCATTTTGACTGGAGTGAGGTGACATCTCATTGTCGTTTTTATTTGCATTTCTCTGATGATTAGTGATGTTGAGCATCTTTTCATGTTTATTGGCCATCTGTATGTACTCTTTGGAGAAATATCTATTCAGGTTCTCTGCTCATTTTTTAATTGGATTGTTTGTTTGTTTTGTTGTTGAGTTGTATGAGTTCCTTATATATTTTGGATATTAGTCCCTTATCGAAAGCACTGTTTGCAAAACTCTTCTCCCACTCAGTTAGTTGCCTTTTTATTTTGTAGATGGTTTCTTTTGCTGTGCAGAAACTTTTTAGTTTGATATATTCCCACCATTTGTTTTAGCTTTTACTTCCCTTGCCTTTGAGGTCAAATTCATAAAATCCTCTTTGAACCCAAGGTCCATAAGTTTAGTACCTATGTTTTCTTCTATGCAGCTTATTTTTTCAGGTCTTATATTTAGGTCTTTGATCCATTTTGAGTTAATTTTGGTGCACGGTGACAGCACTCAAGTTTCACTGTTTTGCACATGGCTTTTCAATTCTCCCAGCACCATTTATTGAAAAGGCTGTCTTTTCTCCATTGCATGTTTTGGCTCCTTTGTTGAAAATTATCTGTCCATATTTATATGGATTTATTTCTGGGTTTTTAGTTCTATTCCATTGGTCTGTGTGTCTGTTTCTCAGCCAATATCATACTGTTTTGGTTACTGTTGCCCTGTAGTACAAGCTGAAATCACAGAGTGTGATACCTCCAGCATTATTCTTTTTTCTTAGGATTCCTTTGGCTGTTTGGGGTCTACTATGGTTCCATACAAATCTGACGATTTTTTGTTTTATTTCTTTAAAACCTGCTCTTGGGATTTTGATGGAGATTGCATTAAATTTGTATATCACTTTGGGTAATATGTCCATTTTAACTATGTTGATACTTCCAATCCATGAACATGGAATGTCTTTCCATTTTTTTGTGTCTTGTACAATATCTTTTAAAAATCTTTTGTAGTTTTCAGTGTATAGGTCTTTCACATCCTTTGTTAACTTTATTCCTAGGTATTTCATTCTTGTTGTTGCAATTGGAAAAGGACTTGTTTTTTTAACAACTTTTTCTGAGATTTCGTTGTTAGTATATGAATGCAATGGATTTTTGTATTTTGATTTTGTATTTTGATTTTGATTTTACTGTATTCATCTATGGTTTCTAATACCTTTTGCTGGCATCTTTAGGGTTTTCTATATACAGCATCATGTCATTTGAAAAAAGTGACAATTTAACTTCTTCATTTCCAATTCAGATGCATTTTATTTCTTTGTCTTGCCTGATTACTCTGGCGAGGACTTCCAACACTAGGTTGAAAAGCAGAGGTGATAGGGAACAGCCCTGTCGTGTTCCTGAACGTAGAGAAAAGGGCTTCCATTTTTCACCTTTAATTATGATGTTAAGTGAGGGTTTGTCATATATAGCCTTTATTATGTTAAGGATTTTCCTGCTAGACCCATTTTATTAAGTGTTTTAATCATAAGTGGATGATATATCTTACCAAATGCTTTTTCTGCATCAATTGATATAATCATATGATTTTTGTCCTTTATTGTGTTTATGTGATGTATCACATTGATGGATTTGCCGGTGTTGAACCATCCTTGTGCCCCTGGGATGAACCCCAGTTGGTCGTGATGTGTAATTTTTTTAATGCATTGTTGTATTCAGTTTGCTAGAATTTTGTTTAGGATTTTTGCATCTGTATTCATCAGATATTGGTCTGTAATTTTCTTTTTTGTTTTATCCTTACCAGATTTTGGTATCAGGGTAATGTTGTTGGCCTCATAAAATGAGTTAGGGAGTATTGTCTCTTTTTCAGTTTTTTGGAAGAGTTTGAGTAGGGCAAGTATTAGAAACTCTGAATGTTTGGTAGAATCCAATAGTGAAGCCATCTGGTCCCAGACTTTTGGTTTTGGGAAGGTTTCAGATGACTGATTCAATTTCCTTACAAGTGGATCAGTCTATTAGGTTTTGCAGTTCTTCGTGATTCAGACTAGGAAGGCTATATGTTTCTAAGAACTTGTCCATTTCTTCTAGGTTATTGATTTTGGTGACATACAGTCTTTTGTAGTATTCTTGGATGATCCCTTGTATTTCTGTGATATCTGTGATAACTTCCCCTCTTTCATTTCTGATTTTGTTTGTGTCTTTTCTCTTTTTATCTTAGTGAGTCTAGCCAAGGGTTTGTTAATTTTATTAATCTTTTCAAAGAACCAGCTCTTTGTTACATTAATTTTTCTATCGTCTTTGTGTTCTCTATTTCATTTAGTTCTGCTCTGATTTTTTTATTTCCTTCCTTCTGCTGACCTATGGTTTCATTTTTTCTTTTCCAGTTCCTTAAAGTGTAACGTGAAGTTATTTATCTGGGATTTTCTTCTTTTTTGAGATAGGCCTGTAAGGATATAAATTTCCCTCTTAAAACTGCTTTTGCTGCATCCCAATAATTTTGGTAGTATATGTTTTCATTCTCATTTGTTTCTATATATCTTTTGATCTCTCCTCTTATTTCTTCTTTGACCAGATCGTTCTTTAAAAGTATATTGTTTAATCTCCACATATTTGTGGTTTTTTCCTGCTTTCTTTGCAATTGATACCCAATTTCAAAACCTTGTGATCAGAGAATGTGCTTGGTATGATTTCAATCTTCTTAAATTTGCTGAGGCTAATTTTATGCCTCAATGTATGGTCTATCCTTGAGAATGTTCCATGTATACTAGAAAAGAATGTATAGTCTGATGTTCTAGGATGAAGTGCTGTACGAATCTCAATTATGTCCATTTCATCTAATGTGTTAGTTAGGGCTGCTATTTCGTTATTTTCTGTTTGGATGATCTATCCATAGCTCTCAATGATGTATTTAAGTCCCCTAGTATAATTATGTTTTGGTCAATTTCTCCCTTTAGTTTTGTTAGTAGTTGTTTGGTATATTTCGGTGCTCCCTGATTGGGGGCATAAATATTGATGACTGTTATGTCTTCTTGTTGTATAGTCCCGTTTATCATTATGAAATGTCCATCTTTGTCTCGTTACCTTTTTTATCCTGGAGTCTGTTTCATCTGATATCAGCATGGATTCACCTGCTTTTCTCTGGGTATCACTTGCTTAGAGTGTCAATTTCCACCCTTTCACTTTGAGTCTATACTTGTCCTTTTAGCTGAGATGTGTCTCTTGGAGGCAGCATATGGTTGGGTTTAATTATTTTTATCCAATCTGCTACTCTGTGCCTTTTTATTGGTGAGTTCACTCCATTTACATTTAGGGTGATTATTGATATATGAGTATTTCCTACCACACTATCTTTATTTTCTAGTAGGACTGTCTCCATTGTTCCTTTGCCTTTTGTTGCTGTCTATTATTTCAGTGTGTTCGTATTCTATGATTTTTCCCTCTGTTTCTTCTTTTATTATGCTATATATTTGAGTTCTGAGTTTTTTTGGGTGAGGTTATCGTTAAGTTTATGTAAAAGAAGGTTTCATATTTAGAGTATTCCATTTTCTTCAGCATGCTTACTTTATCCATTCCCGTATGCCCATTCAGACCTTTACTTTTCCCCCTTTTATGTTTTTTTGTCATATATTATCCCTATTTGTGCTGGTCGAATTGCCTCCTTCAGTATTTCTTGTAGTGCATGTCATGTGTTAGAAAATTCCCTCAGCTTATGTATGTCTGCAAAGGTCTTTATTCCTTCATCATGTCTAAAGGATATGTTTGCTGGATATGTTATTTTTGCTCATAATTACTCTTTTTCAATAGTTTGAATATTTGAGTCCACTCCCTCCTGGCTTGCAGAGTTGCTGCTGAAAAATCTGATGATAACCTAATGGGCTTTCCTTACTAGGTTACCATCTTTTTTGTCTGGGATACCTTAGGATTCTTACTTTGTCATTAATTTTTGAAATCTTCAAAACAATGTGCCTTGGAGAAGGCCTGTTGGTGTTGAGGTAATTAGGTGTTGTATTTGTTTCTTGGATTCGAGGATCCAGTTCTTTCTACAAGTTTGGGAAGTTCTCATCGAATGTTTGAATATACTCTCTGTTCCCTTCTCCCTTTCTTCTCTTTTGGTATGCCCATTATTCTTATATTGCTCCTTCTGATAGAGTGAGAAAGTTCTTGTAGAGTTCTTTCATTTCTTTTAAGTCTCAAGTCTCTCTTCTTCCTTCTGTGTTATTTCCAGATTTCTAACCTTGATGTCACTGATTCTTTCCTCAGTCTGGTCAGCTCTACTACTTAAGTTGGCTATTTCATTCTTCATTTCTTTTGTTGAGTTCTTAATCTCCAGAAATTCTATTTGGTTCTTTTTTAACATTTCAATCTCTTTGGTAAAATGTTTATTTTGTTCTTTGATTGTGCTTCGGAGTTCATTAAACTGCCATCTGTGTGTCCTTGCACCTTGTTGATTTTTTTCAGAAGTGCAATCTTGCATTGTCTGTCATTTAAGTCACATATTTTCATGTGTTTTAGTTCATTTTCTGGAGACACCATATCTTTCTCAGCTGGCTTTTTACCGTGGTTATTCATGGCAATTAGCGAATTATTATCTCTTCCTAGGCATCTAGAAAAGTGGGTTCTGCAACAGGTTGGTAGGAAGAGGTCTTTTCTTTGCTTTCCAGTAGTTGTGGAGTGCTTTATTTTCTTTTCAGCTGCAGCCTTTAATTCTCTCTCCAGCTGTAGTTTTATATTTTCTCTGCACTTTTCCGGCTTCTCACATGATGTGGGGGATTCCCTGGAAGGTGAGCTTCTCCTCTGTGAGCAGGTTGCCTGGGTCTCAGCGCACTGCCTCTGTTGGGGGATGTGGAAAGCTTCTGAAGTTCCATATCTCTTCCTGCACCAGATGCAGGGCCTGTGTGTTTCAGAGGCTGTGTTTTCCTCTGCAGGGATCTGCCTAGATAGGTGGAAGTGGGGGCAGGGATGGGGTGGATTGGGTTGTGGGAGGTGGCTGTTAGCTATGGCAGGTGACCACCAGCACAGCCAGTCCTGCACCCAGGGCTCCTTCCCCTTTGGCAGAACTAGTTGGGCTGGGAATCTGGGGCTGTGGGCTGCAGTTCTCAGAACCGCCAATATTTTGTTCCTTTGATGTGACACTGCTACTGTTCAGCTTCTAGCACTGGGAGGGTGGGGGTAGGGTGAGCTCTGGGAGGGTAGGGAGGGGGCAGCTAGGCTGAGTGCCTATGCTTTCCATCCTCTGCTTGGCAGTGAGGGCTTAAACTGCTGTTTTCACCCTTCTTTCCTCAGTCTTTGCTCCGAGGTCTTTGCCGTGAGCGTTGGGTTTAGCCGTGTTATATGCTGATCCCTCAGGAGGATCTGTGGGCCGTAAGGTGAGTGCCAGCTGTCCAAATTCTTCCCTCTCCTTGGACTGTGGTAGCTCCGGAATCCAGGGAGCTTGGAGCTCCGAGCTAGGTCTGCATCCTCTGCTGTGAGGCCTGCGTCTCCACACTTCCTCTCTTTTTGTGATATTGAATATTTTCTGCCAATCCTGTCTGGCCTGCAAAGTTTCTGTTGAGAAATTAGCTGACATTATATGGGAGCTCCCTTGCAGATAAAAAGCTGCTTTTCTCTTGCTGCTTTTAAGATTCTGTCTTTGTCTTTAACCTTTGGCATTGTAATTATTATGTGTCTGTGTGTGGGCCTGTTTTGGTTCATCTTGCTTGGGACTCTCTGCATTTCCTGTGATTGCATATGTATTACCTTCCCCAGGTTGGGGAAGTTTGCACTCATTATTTCTTTAAATAGGGTTTCAAGTCCTTGCTCTCTCTGTCCTCCTTTGGTACCCCTATGATGCGCATGTTGGTTCACTTGATGTTGTCCCAGAGGCCCTTAAACTATCCCCATTTTTCTAAATTCTTTTTTCTTTTTGCTCTTCTGATTGTGCATGTTCTGCTACCTAATCTTCTAAATCGCTGATTCATTTTTCTGCTTCATCTAATCTATTCGCTGTAATGTATTCTTCATTTCAGTAATTGTATTCTTTATTTCTGACTGTTTTTTTAATGTATTTTCAATCTCCATTTTTATGTTTTCTGTCTCTATTGAAGTTCTCGCTGAGATCACTGATAATCCTTTTAGCCAGTGTTTGAAACTCTGCATCTAGTAGATCTCTTGTCTCCATTTTGTTTAATTGTTTTTTTGGTGCTTTGTTCTGTTATTTTATTTGGGACATGTTTTTTTGTCTTCCCTTGTTTCTTGCCGACCTGGTTTGTTTCTATGTATTAGGTAGGACTGCTATGGCTCCTGGTCTTGGTAGAGTGGTCTTATGTAGTAGGTGTCCTGTGAGATTCAGTGGTGCAGTCTCCCTGGTCACCAAAGCTGTGTGCTCCAGGTGTGTCCCTTTTTTGGGTTATATGTGTCTTCTTGTTGTAGTTGGGCCTTGGTTGCTGTTTGCATGTCAATGGGAGTGATTTACCTGCAGGCTGATTAGTTGTGAGGACTGGCCATGACTACAGTGGACATGCTGTGGCGCATGGGCTGACCTTAAAGACAAGGGCTCACTTTGGCGGGGTTCTGGTGCCTGCCCAGTCTGCCCTTTGGGAGTGTCATCTTTGTAGGTCGTGGTGTGATGTTCCGGCTTGTTCTGAATCTGGCCACCAGATTTGCCAGTCTCGTCCTGGGGCCTCCTTGAAGGGGACCTGCTGTAGGCCATGTTTAGCTGCAGCCTGTGTCCAGCCCGAGGCCACCTAATATGAGCTACAAAGCAACCTTCAGATGGCCGCCCTCTGCCTTGTGCTTGGAGGTGCCTTGAGAGGTAAAGCCATGAACCAAGGCTGGCTGCCACTTATGCTGGGCTTAGGGCAGCTCAGCAAGAGGTATGGGACACACTGAAGCCAGATGCTGCTTTTTTGGGTTTTGTGAACCTTTGAGAGATTTTATGAAAGTTCACAACATAAGCTAAGACAGGGTATAAACAGCTTGGTGTGCCTGTAAGTTGGGTGGGCTGGGGTCTCGGAATCACTAGGGCAGGGAAGGACAAAAGGGTGATTGTCAGTTTGATGGAGATTCAGATACAGCGTCTGCCTGCATGTGCGGCAGGGAGTGGGAGGGCTGAACAAAGAAACAATGGCTTCCTCCAGCTCCTCTCTCCAGGAGAAAGCTGCCCCTCCAGTGCTCACCCTGAAGCTAGAATATTCAGTTCCTCCCCTTATGTCGCTGGCACCTTTCCAGTTGCTGCCCCAGTGGTGGAGCTCAGAGTGAGTGAGTCTGTTAGCAGGTAAGTCCATTCGCAGGCTCTTTAAGAGGAGCACCTAGGATTGCAGCTGCCCTCCAGCTCACTCAGCCATAATCTCTGCTGGTTTTCACAGCCATACATTATGGCGACTTTCCTGCCTAGCACTGGATCCCTAGGCTGGGTAGCCGGGGGAAGGACTGGGACCCCTCACAACTCCATGGGGGACCTCTGCAGCTGATATATCCCTCCAATTTTTAATGGTCACATACGGGTGTGGGATCAGTTCATTTCATGTCTTTGCCCCTCCTACTGTTTCAAGGTAACTTCTTGATGTCTGTTGTTGTAGGAGTTCAGTTCAGCTAGACTTCAGGCAATTCTCAATGATAGTTATTCTGTAGGTAATTTTAATTGATTTGGTCCTGAGGAGGTGAGCATAGCATTTACCTACTCCACCATCTTGACTGGAAATCTCTCATGGTGGTTTGGTTTTATATTTCCCTAACGACTGATGATGTGAAGCATCTTTCATGTGCTTGTTGGCAATTTGTATTTTTTTGAAGAAATTTCTGTTCAGATTTTTTTTGCCCATTTGTTTCATTGGGTTATTTGTATTTTACTATTGAATTGTAAGTGTTCTTCATATATTCTGGGTACAAGACCCTTATCAGATATGTGTGATTTATAAATATTTTGTCCCATTCTGTGGGTTGTCTTTTCACTTTCTTTATTATGTGCATTTAGAGCACTAAAGTTTTGTTTTTGTTTCACTTTGATGAAGTTCAATTTATCTATTTTTCAATTTTGTTATGTGTGCTTTGGTGTTGTATCTAAGAAACTACTGCTTAAACCTAAGGTCATGAAGTTTTACTCCTATATTTTCTTCTGAGCATTTTTTAGTTTCAGCCTTTTAATTTATGTCTATGATATTTTTGAGTTGAGTTTTTGAGTTAATTGTTGTAAATGATGTGAAATAGGAGTTCAACTTTATTTTTGCAGCACCATTTTTAAAAGAAGACTATGCTTTCATTTTATTATGTTTGACCTGGATTATTAACACTATTTAAAAATTACAGAATGATAGAATTAAAAATGATAGAATTAGTAAAACTTGTGTTTTTAAATACTTGGAGTTAAATTTTGAGTTGGTATTATTCTTGTTCTTATTCTTACTGTTATTATTACTAGACAGTTTTTGGAGCCATTAGAAATAAAGGTCAGTGGCTGGCACATAATAGTTATTTATTAAATATTGAATAAAAATGAATAAATCATACATAATTTAATTGTTTTCCTTGTTACTTTTAAATGAATATTTAGTTTAGAAATTCACGTATACTGAAAAGTTTATGGTTGGATAAATATAGTTATTTTTATAGGTCAACTGTACAAGTTGCAATAATAGAAAATAAATTAATATCAGTATTTGACTCTAAAATACAGTAGAAACATCTCTAACTACTTTTCAGATATTCGCTATACAATGAACCATTCTTAATGTGTTATCTGCAAAAATAATGTTACTATTTATTACAGTGGAAAAGGCATCTTCACTTAAATGAATTTAGGACACACTGGGTCACATAAATTTAAATAGTGTTTTCTATTACAGAACTTCTCAGAGCCTTTTTATGAAAGTCTGCCTTGTGAACAAAGTGGCATAGTTTCAACATTTTCCAAGTATATTTGGCCATAGAAACTTAATTCAATTGAGCATAGAACAGAATAGCAAACCAAGAACCACCTTTTGGAAAATGCTACCACAGTGATTTTATTTTGTGGACTGTTAGGGAACTGCAGAACATCCATTTAATATTTCATATTAAATTTTGAATTCCAATAAGAATAAGCGACCAAGAGTGTTATTGTTGGTATCTGGAATTGAATTTGCCAGGAATGTGAACACAGCTTCCTCAGTAAAGATCTTACCTTTGGAAACATGTTACCCCTTGGCAGCGTGAAGGATACAATGCTAGGTGTGTTTATTTGATTTAGCATTTGGCAAAAGGTTTTTTGACTGTGGTTTGTTTTCTTGTTTTGATTTGTTTCTGGCAATGAACTTGGGTTCAAAATGCCGTTCTTTCTTATGGAAGGCAGTATAACAATGGTGAAATGATTTTAATTGTATTATTTTGTGCTATTTGGGCAATACCCAAATGTAAATGAAGCAATATCCATAGAGCAATAAATCTTTATCTGATTTATTTATTAAATAGTTTAGCATTATTAGTTGCCTACTAGGATTTGTTGCTACCTTAATTATTTGATCTCTCTTCAGGTTTGATGCACCATGATACTTTTATAAATTACTATATTTTGGTAAATATATATTGGTTATAATTAATGTCCCTGCATAGTAAGTAATAAACAGATTAAGATCCTCATAAAATATCAGTTATTCAACATTGTTTAATCTTTCTTGATTAATTTGTACATTTGTGTTTCACATGTATTCTGGAGAGAGGAAATATATCATGATATGAAAGAATATGGGCCTCCATTTATCTATCTCTGACCCTATCTTCTACTGTTTTCTTCCACCCCTCATTCTACTCAGAATTTTTCAATGGCTCCCCAATTCACTCAGGATAAAAGCTAAATGCTTAAACTGGCCTATATGTCTCTGAAAGATCTGGCCCTCCTTGTTACCTCTCCAATCTCATCTGTAAGCACTCACTTGCTCAGCTATGATGGCTCCTCTGTTGTTCTTTGAACGTGCCAGGCATGTTCCCATCTCAGGGTTTTTTTCAGTATTCTCTCTACTGAGATGATCTTCCCACATATCTGCATGGACAGTTTACGTACTTTACTTTGAGATTTTATTAAAAGGTCACCTTCTAAAAAATGTCTTACCTGGTTACCATTCAAATATCCAGGCTCTGTGTTTTCTACTTACCGTGTTTCCCTGAAAAGAAGACATAACCAGAAAATAAGCCCTAGCATAATTTTCTGATGACATCCCCTGAACATAAGCCCTAATGTGTTTTTTGGAGCAAAAATTAATATAATACCTGGTCTTATTTTCGGGGAAACACAGTAGTATTTATCACTATCTGGTAAATGATAAACTATGTATGTTGTACTTGTCTTGCTTATTGTCAGTATTCTTCACAAGACTATTAGTTCCTATGAGGGCAGGATTTTTTGTTTGCTCTGGTTTCACTCTATCTCTAGCAACTAAAGTAGTCCCCTTGATGAGTGAATGAATGAATGGATGAACAGTTAATTAAGCACTTACCATGACTAGGCACTATACTAGGTGGTGAGCATACAGGGATGCAATACCCAGTTCTTTCCCTCAGAAGTACAATTTGAAGGGAGATGGATAATTATAGCAACCATCTTACTACAGTGTTGAGTTATGATAGGAGTATGGACAGAATGCTATCACTTGGAGAAGAAGCATTTGAATCAGACTTTTTCAGTGAATCAAACTGTGATGGGCTCATGAAAGGCTTCCTGAAAAAGGTAACAGTTTGTATCAGTCAGAATAACCTAGGCTATGCTGTAGGAACAAACAAGACCAAATCTCGTGTCTTTTCACAGACTACGTATCCAAAATGGGTTGGTAGGAAACCTCAGTGACCTCAGACATCCAAGTCTTCATCTGGTTGTACTTCCATAATCACTTCAGTAGTGGGAAGAAAGAGTGGTTAATTAGGCACTGGCGTTTAGTGTTTCATTGGTCAAAGCAAATTGCTTAATTTCAAATGGAGGACTGTGAAGTACAGTGTTGCCTTCTACCCAGAGGGTGTAAGAGACTGTTAGCATGAGAACTGCTACTTTAGCATAAGAACTGCTACTTTAAGGTTAAGATAGGGTTAACAGCCCTGAGCTTAAAATAACCTAATGGCCTAATTGTTATGTGAGACCAGATGCCTAATAGCTTATCTCCTGCTCTCTGAAGCTATGGAGGCTTTTGTAGCTTATCTGTAAACTCTTTGAAGCATAGCTCAACCTGTACTCCCTAAGACTATAAAAAAATTACTAAATGCCTTAGCTATGTGAGAATTGTAGAATTGTAGTTTAACCTGTACTCCCTAAAACTATGGAAAATTACTGAGTGCCTTAGAAACGATATAAAAACCCTTAGCTTTAAGGGCTAGGGATCCATGTTAAAACCCGCTGTGTCGGGCAGAGACGGGGACCCCAGCTAGCTGGAAATAAACCTTGCTGTATGACTTGCATTATCGTTTGTGTCCTCTGTCTGTCTGAGGGGGGGATGATTCCAGGACTTAACAAGGGAAAGGAAAATTGGAAGATATGTGAGTAGAATTAATGACTGGCATACCTTCCTACTGGTTTAAAGGAGTATAAGATATTCAGGTAAAGACGTATTTGAAAGCATTTTCAGAGAAAGGAAGAGCCATGGGCAAAGGCAATAAGCTGTTATGTAGCATAATTTTATACTGTATGTAATTCAAAGTAGTTGGATCACAGTGTCTGTGTGTGAGGGATAAAGACGAGTAAAGAGGAAAGATTATATCAAACTATGGATTTAAACTCTATCCTGAAGGACATAGGGAATCATTGAATGATATACTTACGGGAATTGTTACCGGAGTAACTGGTTGGTCCTTTTGCTCATGCAGTAAAGAATTACACATCAGCAAACACGAAGGTATAGAGTAAGGAAAGTTTATTAGGATACCTTCTAAGGGAAGAACTGGCCAAGTCAACCAAGACAATGGCCCAGAAGGGTTTCGGGCTTGAGCTTTCTGTTGTTGGCTCTGGACCAGCTTTACAGGTGACCTACAGACTTGGGTCATTTGATTGACATGTGTAGGTTATGTAACCCATTAAAAAACCAGATAATTCTGGTTTGATTTTACTTCCCTCATATCAGGATGTTCTAACCACAATATTAGTCCCCAGGCGTTGGACCTGGGCGATGCAAAGTGCTGGTTGGTTACATTATCGCCCACCCCTCCTGTCTCTCATGCCTACCTTGTACATAACAGAATTTCTTGATTAAATTTTACTTGTGAGAGATTATTTGCAGGCAGTGTGGGAGATGGATTTGAGGGCAGGAAGACTGGAGACAGAAAGATGGATTATAATGCTAATGCAGTAAGGCTGGTGAGACCCCAAGAGGAGGGCAATGACAGAGGAGATGGAAAGGAAGGGAACAAAGAGTAAAAAGATAGGGAAAGTATATATGGTGTGGGCTCCAGTGCGAAGAGGAATCCTTGGCAGGAGAAAGGACACGTCTTACTCTGAGATCAAAGTAGAGGTACTGACACGGACAACATTTGTGTCTGACCATGTTTGTGTGTGAATTTGTGTTTGGTGTGTGTGCAAATGTGTTGTGTGTGAGTTAGAATGTGTGTTGGTGTGTGTGTTATAACCGTACAACGTGAGTGATTATTACATAGTGATCTCTATTCTTGTGATAGGAGACAAGCTCATGTGCCCAGACTGAAATGAAGGTGGGTGGAGGACTTCAGGAGAGCCCTGCAAGTTAGAATGACTACTGAGTCAAATGGGAGATAACTGCAGACTTGGGGCAGAGAGATTGCTGAGCAGTGTTATGCACGCGCCTGTAAAAAATCAGATTACACATTTTACTGCAAAAATTGCATTGGGAAGCTCATTTGCTTTTTTTTTTTTTTTAATTGTTTAGAGTTCAGCAATACTTCAAAAATATGCAATTTAAAAAAAATTTTGTGACTGCTGTTTCCATCAAAAGGCCTTATTAGATGTAATCTAGACCTTGCCCCCAAATTTTGGTTAATGTGATAATAAAGACCCAATCATTTCATAGTAGAGGAAAATTTCTTAAAATTAGTTAAATAGTTATCCAGTGCTTTTATAAAATCATTTTTTATGGTAAACTAAGATAGTACAATGTTACAGTCCACTGTAGTTTTCAAAAAAAAAAATAGAAAAGTGATTAGAATACTTAGGATATTTCTCTTAAAGGTTTATGGGAGACATTGTTGAGAATGTACTATAATTTAAAGGATATGCTAAAATTGTGTTTCTTGTTTACCATTGTGTGTATACCCAAAGTTATTATATTTTAAACATTTGGAATGCTAAATTTATTATTGCAAATTAGAGTTTTGAGGCCTTGATGACAGAACCAGTTTTATCTAACTTCAGAGTACTGGTCTAGTAGAAAGAACTGTACTGACCTGCTCAGTGCATGTAGTGGATATGTAAGAGAAATACAGACTTAGTAAAATAATATCAAGAGCTTACAACTCTGGAGGAAAGAAAAACAAAGAATTGGTGGAACTGTTGACCTAACAAAATTCTTTTCTTAGACTGGAGGATAATTTGGGACTTCTGACAAAGATTAGAAATTAAGTTGTCAATTTTAAAAATTAAGACTAGTGTTTAAGTTTCTTTAGTTGTTGTTCAGAAGCCTTCCATTTTAGAAAGTAAAGATTTTTGAGTACTGATTATGTATAGATATATAGGTATATCTATTTCAATCCTTATGGACAATATGACAGCATATGTAACCTGGCATCTTAAAATTATCCACAGATAATTTTTTGAAGCCACTTAGCTGATGATAGACGATTGTTAAGAGACCAAATGATACCATGTTTCCTTGAAAATAAGACCTAGCTGGACAATCAGCTCTACTGCATCTTTTGGAGCAAAAATTAATATAATACCGGTCTTATTTCACTATAACATAAGTCTGGGTATAATATAAAATACAATATAATATAATATAATACCGGGTTATATTTACTTTTTCTCCAAAAGACTATTAGAGCTGATTGTCCAGCTAAGTCTTATTTTTGGGGAAACAGGGTAGCAGAAACTGTACATTTTATATATATAATTAAGCTGTTATAAGCTTAGTGTATTATGAGACTATAATTCTTGTACTCTAAAGAACCTGAAATATAAGGCAGTTCATTAACTGTCAATAATTGTGAGGTCATCAGTTTCAGGTTGTTTTTTGTCTTAAAAAACTATTTGGACTGTGTGTTGCTTCAACAGTGAGTAACTGATTAAACCAGCATGATGTGATGATACTAATAATATTTATTGAGTACTTACTATGTGGTAAATACCATGTTAAGTAGTTTATATGAATTAGCTATTCAATTTAACCTTTAAATTATTACTGTACCCATTAAAAAAATGGTTAAGAGCTTAGCTTGGTCAACTAAAAAATGACAGAACCAGAAAGGAAACAAGTTAAAGTAGGGATGAGTTAACCCATCCTTTGTCAGGCTCATAGTCTTATAAAAGATAGGTTATAGTAATATTTTAAAGCCCAAAGTATTTTTAATAGAGTTTATAATAATTGACCATAACGTGGAATTTTTAAGTTCACATAACTGTCTTGTGGAGAATATTTACTCAAAAATATGTGTTGAGTGTCTACTATGTGCCACATTGTTTTCATTGTTTGGATTCTTCAGTGTACGGAAAAAAGATCCCTCCTCTTGCGTTACTACATTGTAGTGGAGGGAAGTAAGAAAATAAAAAATAGACTAAATTTAATATGAAAATGCCTTTTAATTTTAAATAGTTGATAGGTCTAAGGTAAAATGTTTCTTCTGTAACACTTATAATCTAATTGTTCAGTCATTTTGTAATGCCTACATCAAATCATGAAAAAGATGAAATATTGATTGCTGTAAAATGGTTATTTTAAATAATTAATTCGAGATTAAATATTATTTACCCATTACTTTAAAGAAATTTCTCCCTCTCCTCCCTCCTTACACACTGAAGTTGCAGCATTCCAAATGATAAATGGCATTTATTATTTGTCAAAAGAACTAATTTTTTTTTATAATTACAGACCTAGGTGGTCCATGGTGAAAACAGAATGACAATGAATAAAAAAAAAATCTTAGAACATATTTTTCCTATGAAGGATTTATTCAAGTACAGTCTTAGCCCCTTAAAATAACTGCAAATGTTCATGATTAAAGTTTCAATTTTGTTTATAGTATACAGGTGTGTCTTGTGTGTGTGTGAGAAAAAGAGGAAGGGAGAGAATAAATATGAGAATGAAAATGAATTATGCCAGAGCTACCTAGGTGCCTTTGTTTCAGTAGCTTTTCAGAGTCCTACCACTTTAATAGAAGGAATTTACATATATTGTTAAAATAAAGGATGTCAGTTTTCTCTGTCTTATGTTTTTCTACTTTCTCTTAAACTATCTCAGTATTACTATACTAGATATTCCTTTTTGTAGGTGGACCTAGTATACTACTCTGAACTACTTGGTAACCCATCTTATATTAATCCTTTTTGTGTGTGTTATTTTAAGAATTAAATAATGGATACGGTTTATGAACTTAATTATTGCAGTAGTGATGATGTGGTATAGTAAAAAAAATTAAAATGTTCAATCACAAAATGTTCATTAACAAAGAATGAAAAATAATTAAGGGCAAGAGAAAAAAGGAGGTTTTAAGATAAATCCCAAACTCGAATATAAATAAACAAAACAAAATACTGTGTTGAGTGAGCCATAGGAACGATTTTTGCCAGGGACAAAATCTGTATTAACAGAAAAATCCAGATCTGTTAGTAACTAGATTTTCGTACTGAATGAAATAACATGAAAGTCTTTGAATGGGCTCCAAAAAAGTTTTGGAAAAAGTATAGGTAATAAAATTGACAGATGTAGTTAAAAAATAAACAGTAACGTGTATGACACATTAAGGAGAAATTGTACAATCAGAGATTGTAATTATGAGCAGTAATATGAAAAAGTTGGAAAACAACATTTTTTTTCTTTGTTAATTGCTTCATGCAGTTAATTCATGGAATGAGAATTGTTTACTTTCATGAATTCCCATTTTCTGATCTGAGCTAGACAGGGGCAAGTTTAAAGGCGGGTTCAGAGTCATTCATAGCCTTTTACTACTACATACATTTGTAAATGTCTTGTTTGAAAGAGAATGTTCTGGTTTATGATTTTCATATTTATTTCCCTTTTAGAAAGAGGCAGATGGCATGAAACTGGACTCCCTTATTTAAAAGGAATGTTGGTATTTATAACCCAGCTTATCTCCAGCAAGATTTGTTTTTTGCAGCTGTTCGAGGTTAGGAAAAAATATTATATTAAAGCCCTGGCTTGTTTTTCTTTCCATATTTGGGGGAGAAAGGGAATCTTCAGAATGTCAAAAAGTGATGTTTGATTTTAAACATGAATGCAATGTAAACTGTGATTTTTTTTTTTTTTTTCTTCTATATGTGAATTTTCTGTTTGTATGCTGTAATGATAGTACTTTTTGTTTTCAAGGATCTATTTCCTAGACATACCACACTTGAGAAAAGTTTACTCACCATTTTCGTATCAGTGTGTTCTAGGTATTATAGATTTTCATTAAGAGCTAGGCTATGTTATCCAATAAACCACTTTCTAATTTTCCATTTTGATATTTTACTTATTTTCATTCTGCCCAGAACATCCTTTTCACTGAGAAATTAACTTTTTCTGTTCTCTTTTAAAGTTATGTTATTTACTATAAAATATATCTTTTCTTTTTATTTTCTATTGTTTGCTTCTACAATTACAAGTGATACTGTTTTTCTCTGGACATATTCTAGACATTTATTATTTAATTGAAAATGAATTGTATTTTATGCTCTAAGCTTAATACATAGAGCTCTCTCTTTGGGCACATGATAACTCTAGAAGGAATGTCTATGTCTGTATACATATAATCTTTGTACATATGTGTTCTTTATATGTACCTGCACATAAGCAATTTTCATACAGTATTTTTATAATAAATATATTGATTTATTGTGAATAAATGTGATTATTAATTTATGTAGAGCTAACTTACACAGCTTGCTTGTTAAATTAAAGCAAGCTTCACTATATATATATGTAGCGATTACCTTCCTGAATATGAAATATGAAAATTATGATTGTTAGACTTGTATATTTTTCCTTTTTAATCATTGAAACCAAAACTTTTGTTTAAAACTTTTTATTGCCTCTCTATAAATCTTCACAGTTAAATTATTTATTTAACATCATGAAGACCAGCATATTGCTTAAACCAATGAAACCAACCATTACTAGTAGTAAACGATTTAATTATCTCCAGAGAGTTTCTAGCTGTTTCCTGAATAAATTCTTTAAACTTTGACCTTCAATTCATGAAATAATCATTCTCTCTTTAAGCACATAGAATGTGAGTGCCTTTGTAGATTTTATCAGTTTGGTTTATTTCCCATCTTCTTTTATTCTTCCTTTATTCTTTATAATGATATTCACAATTAAAAATGTTAAGTGAAAAATATGGGGCTGACCCTACAGAGCAGGATTCACTTTAGCAGGGCTCTGGTGCCTGTCCATTCTGCTCTTGTGTCTGCCATCCGCAGAGGCATCCCTGGTACGGCTGAAGTTGGCCACTGGGTGTGCTGACTCTGTGGCCTCCTGGGAAGGGCCCCACCACCAGCCAAGTTCGGCCACTGCCTGTGTTTTCCCCAGTGCCACCTGGAATGAGCTGCAGAGGTGCTAGGGAGAGGCCAAGCCACAAACTGAGCTTGGCTGCCACTAGTGCCAGGCTTAGGGCTGTTTAGCAAGAGGTACAGGGCACACTGAGACTAGACACTGCTTTTTGGGGTTTTATGAACTTTTGAGAGTTTTTAGGAAAGTCTGAAACATGAGCCAATATAGGCCATTTGTATGGAAAAGCCACTGGAAGCAGTTAGGGTAGACCCACTTGTTGGGTGGGACAGGGTCTCAGGGAATCACTAGGGCAGGGCAAACTATGTTTGCCAGATTTATGGAGACTCTGATAATGGAGTCTGCCTTTGTCTGCATGCTGGGTGAGGTGAGAGCTTAGCAAAGGGATAATTGCTTCTGCCAGCACCTACCTTTGTCCGGAAGAAAGCTGCTCTTCTAGCCCTTGCCCTGAAATAAGACACTTCATTTCTTCCTCATATGTCTCTTTCATTTTTTGAGCTGCTGCCCCAGTGCTGGAGCTCAGAATGAGTCAATCCATCAACTAGTAAGTCTGTGTATGGGCCCTTTAAGACAGACGCCTGGGACTCTAGTCCCCCTCCAACTCACTCAGCCACAATCTCCGCTGGTTTTCACAATCAGAAGTTGTGAGGACTTTTTTCCTGGCACTGGGACCTTGGGCTTGGTAGCTTGGTATGGAACTGGGACCCTTTGCTCCTCAGGGGAGACATCTGCAGCTGAGATATCTATCCCATTTTCTAACTGCCACATTGGGTGTGGGACCAGCCTTTTCCTCATCTCAGCCCCACCTCCCGAAGTCTTGAAGTGGCTTCTTCTATATCCTTAGTTATAGGTCTTCTGTTCAGCTAGACTTCAGGCAGTTCTTAATGATGGTAGTTCTGTAGTTTAGTTGTAAATTTGATGTGGCCATGAAAGTAGGCTAACATAGTATTTATCTACTCCACCGTCTTGATTCGAAAAACTCCATAGCTTTAATATTACCACTCTTAAGCCCAACTTTAGGTATATTCATATATCTTTTAGCTAAATGCCATGGTTTTATCTGTCACCTAAAAGTGCCAGATGTTTTCTCTTGAAACTAACCTCAAGTATTGATTTCTGGAACTATATTTTAATTGAATTTTGAAAAACTCTTAACTATGAAGAAAATAATAGCTATCTAAATTCTGTGGTTGATTGAATGAATAGGCAAACTAAACTAAGTTTGTGTAAGATCAAGTAAATTTGCATTATCAGTTGTACATGAACATATTATCTGTTTTATAATGAAATAGTTCATTAAAATGAATTATAATAAAATAATGTTGTTAACATCTATGTCTCACACCCAAGATTTAGAAATAAATTTACGAATTAGAAACTCTCTGTTCTGGTCATAATGGAGTAATAAGTGCCAGACTGCCCACTGTAAATAGCTAACAGTAACAAACTGGTATATTTCAACAGTTTTTAAACATTGGACAGCAGAAAGTATAGAATTGAGATTCCTGAGAGAAGGGAAACAAACAAAGTAAGCACTGGCTTTCTCCCTGGAATTAATTTCCTGATTGTGAGTATAGAGAAGAGGATCCCAGATAGGGCACAGAAACCTCATTGAATTTAGGTGATGGAGATTGGAGTTTTGAGAAATTGAAGGGGCTGTATATTGTGGGGCAGAGTTCTGGAGGGAGCTATATAGCCAAAGCACATCAGAAATCTGTATAGGGGTTCCTTTGAGTCTTTGTTGGGTACTAGGCCATGCATTTATAATGTAAAACTCTATATGGCAGTGTATAGCATGGTAAGGGAGGTTTAAATTGAACAATTATGAGAGCTTACACATGATAGGGAGATATTAGACCTCTGGCCAGTGAGACTGGTGTGACTTCATGATCAACTCGGGCATTTAATGGGGACTCTAGAATGGATAATTCCTTAGAAATGAGGCTGATCTATCTCTGGGGTGAAGTCTGTGCCACACCTAACCTAGAAAGACTTAAATAAACCATAATCAAACTGTACTACAAATAATTTAGCTGCCTCCCCTTCCTTCCAACAAAAACCCAAAATGTTTCAAAGGAAGTAAGCAATAACCAGGCACTTAAAAATGTAACATTTATAATGTCTATCATCCAATTAAAATACACTAGACATGCTAGGGAGCAGAAAAATTTGATCCATAACCAGGAGAAAAACCAGTCCATAGAAAAAGACTTGCAAATGACAGATTTGGTAGATCTACCAGCAGGAAAGCTAATTCAGTATTATAAATACTTTTAAATTTTTAAGTAAAATGTGCATAGGAGAGAAATGGAAGGTACTAGAATCAAAAGAACTTCTAGTGATGAAAAATACAGTTTCTGAATTAAAATTGTCACTGGACGATATTAATAGCAGATTAGACACTGCAGAAGAAAAAGTAAGTGAACTTCAAGGTATGATTAAAAACTAGTCCAAAATGAAAGACAGAGCCTCAGTGACTTATGAGTCACAATGAAGTTATATATACATATATACACACACATATATATATATATATATATATATATATATATATATATATATACACACACACACACACACTCACACACATGGAGTCATAGAAGGGGGGGGCAGAAAAAATACTTGAAGAAATCATGGCAGAAAATTTTCCAAATTTTATGAAAACTTTAAACTGACAGATCTAAGAATTCAAGGAACCCTAGGCAGGCTAAAAATAAACAGACACCAAAACACATCAAAATTAAGTTAGTGAAAGCAGTGATTTAAAAAATTTAAGGTAGCCATTTTGATGGTTGCCACATGGGAGGGGGGTTAAGGGGGTAGGTGTAAAGGGGGAACGCAGTAAGAAGTTCAAATTGGCTGTTACAAAGTAGTCATAGGGTATAGCATAAGGAATACAGTCATTAATATTGTAATAACTATGTATAGTGTCAGATGGTGCTATATTTATTGAGGTGATAGATGGAAGGGGGTGTGGGAAACAGGGTGAAAAAGGTGAAGGGATTAAGAAGTACAAATTGTTAATTATAAAGTAGTCATGGGCATGTAAAGTAAAGCATAGGGAATATAGTCAATAATACGGTAATTATGTATAGTGCTAGGTGAGTACTAGAATAGTGAGGGGGGTCACTTCTTAAATTATATAAATGTCTAACCACTATGCTGTACACAAATTAATATAAAATAATATTGAATGTCGATAAATAAATAAATTTGGTTTCATATCCCACATATCAGTGAAAGCAACAAAGGAACAAGACAAACAAAGTAACAAAAACTCATAGACACAGACAATAGTTTAGTGTTAAGGGCTGAAGTTTAGGGTAATAGTTACCATAAATAGTTCCCTAAATAGAAGTTTAGGGAAATTTAGGGATGTTTAGGGTAATAGTTTAGGATAAGGGGGGAAGAGGGTGGTAGATTAGCATAACCGGCATCAAATACATGGTGATGGAAGGAGAACTGACTCTGGGTGGTGAACATACAATGTGATATATAGATGCTGTATTACAGAATTGTACACTTGAAGCCTATGTAATTTTACTAACCATTGTCACCCCAATATATTTTAATTAAAATAAAAATTGGGGAGATTATACTCAACCTTACACTCCCCCCCCCCCCCCAAAGAAGAAAAAAAGAAAAAGAAATCTAGAGTAGCTAGAGCAGGAGAAGAATGTGAAGTAAAGAAAAATGATAAATTTGAAGTGTTCATCAAACCTGTGCTAACCAGAAGACAGAGGAGTTACATCTTTCAAGTACTGGAAGAAAACAGTTGTGATCATAGAATTCTGTACACAGCAAAAATGTTCTTTGAAAATGAAAGACAATATTTTTCTAACAATAAGCTGAGAGAATGTGTTGCCCAAAGACTGGCACTAAAGGAATGTTAAAGGAAGTTCTTTAGGAAAAAGAAAAATGAAAATTTAATGTATACAAGAAATAAAGAATACTAGAAATAGTAAATATGTTGGTAAATATAAAAGACATTTTTCTCATTTAAAAAAAATTTAAAAAGATATTTGATTGTTTAAAGTAAACATGTTAGCTATGGCTTATAATATGCAGATGTAAAATGTATGACAACAGTAGCCCAAAGGACAGGGGAGAGGAATGGAAGTTTACTATTGCAAGACCTTATGTAATATGAGAAGTGGAGGAATATTATTTGAAGATAGATTGTGCTAAGTTATACCGTGTTTCCCCGAAAGTAAGACCTGGTCTTATTTTAATATAGTATAAGACTGGGTCTTATGTAATATAATGTAATATAAGACTGAGTATAATAATAATATAATATAATATGATATAATATAATAAATACCGGGTCTTATATTAATTTTTGCTCCAAAAGACGCATTAGAGTTGGTTGGTTGGCAGCTAGGTCTTATTTTCGGGGGAAAACGGTATATGTATATTATAAATTCTATAGTAACCACTATGTAATGACGAGCTGGGAAAAGAAGGAGGAGGGATACATGATAGAATGGGGCTAATTAATTTATTTAATATTTAATCAGTTTATTTAGCAATATGCAAGAGCAAAAGACAAAGGCAATTAATAGAATGTGCTAATGACAGAAAGTAAAGGTGATTAAGACTAAACTATGTACATTGCTAACAATGTCATGTCAAAGGAGTACACATACATACAAGTTTAAGTGATCCCAACACATGTTTACTATTCCAATGCGGACAGCACTGGAAAAATCATAAATCAAAGCCTTGCCAGGTCTGTAGCTGAGAGAAACTCAGGTGTCTCCCACACCACTGTTTGCTAGTTCCCAAGAATGCTGCTGCTGTTGGTGGTGGTGTTCTTGTTTTTGTAAGTTAGGAAGTCTTCTGATACTGCAAGCTGCATACAAGTTCCCAAAGATGCTAGAATGATGACAATTCACCAACAAAAGAAGTCTCTACTGTCCATTGAGGCAAGTTCGATCTCTTAATCTGATACAATCCAATCCTGAAAAGCAGTCCTGAAACAGGAAATCTTCTGAACAGCAAGATTTCTGAATAGCAAGAGCTCTTGAAACAGCAATCATCCAGTGTCAATCCACCTGAAGTCTGTCTGATATATCTCTTTAGATGCACCCCAGAGCCAAGTTTTGTGTTCCTGCCTCTCCTCGCAAGGAATAGCCAGTTCCGGGAGGGTCCGGCAGTCAATGATAAAAAAAAAATAAAATATATTACTTATCTGGCTGAAGTTCATCTGGACAAGCAATATCTACTGTTCTTGCTTAGGACATCAGCACAAGGTCTTCCAAAGCCTGGCAACGTGCCTGTCACGTCGTCCTGATATAATTTAACTACTTCTTCATCTGCTGATGTTGGCAAAGAGAGGGAATTCTTTCAACCCCTGATCAAGAATTTCTTTAACACTAAGCTAACCATCACCTCACAGACAGAAAAGCAACCTTATCTCATATCTCCCCTGCTTGGGAGAATGAGACCAAAGGTGGAATTTACTCAACCCCTGATCACAGCACAGAAATCATCGCACATACAGAAACAGATAAAAGCTAATAGACAAAAGCTCACATCAACCAATGAAGGCAAATTTTCCTCAACATCTACCCTACACATTAAAAATGCAGGAATAACTAATAAATTAAAAGTGAAGATAGAATAGAATACTCCAAGTGTTCAAATAATCCCAAAGACATTGGTAAAGAAGAACAAGGAAAAGAACAAATGTGACAAATAGAAAATAAATTTCATGATAGTGGATATAAACACAGACATACTATAATTCCATTAAACAGGACTCTAACACTTCATTTAAAACAGATTCTTTTAGACTGGGTGAAAAAGCAAGACCCAACTATGTGCTGTCAACAGATCCAATTAAATACTTCTGTGCACGCTATCAATTTTATCTTCTTTATTCCCACCAGATAACCAAATAATTTGGTGTTTTGGTGTTTATTGTTGGGAAGCAATAATTATATATATTAATATATACATGTACATATATGTTATATATTATATGTAATATATAATATATAAGATGATCAGGCGTGCCAAAAAAAATTATACACTTTTTAAGAGATGTTCTCTATGCTCAAGCAGTAGTTCACCATAATCAGAAATGTTTGGACGCTGATGATAACCAGTTTGAGCATCTCTTGTAATTGTAGAAGTCAAACGTGACTAGTATTCATCTTTTGTTATCTGTATATATTGAGTATTACAATTTTAACACAGTTTTACTTTCTTAAAATGTGTATACATTGTTTGGCACCCCCAGATGTGTGTGTGTGTGTGTGTGTGTGTGTGTGTGTGTGTGTGTATAATTTCCCTAAATGTTATCAGCTATTGATTTGAATGTTTTAAAATGTTATTTAATGTATTAAAGCATATCTTTGCACATTTTAACTACTTTATATTTCATTGATGAATAAATTGTGATGGATATACAGGGCTTTTTTCTTTTCAATTTGTTTGCTGTTATTAGAAATGTTGCAGTGAACATTCTTGCTAGTGTTTTGTGTATATATAGGATTGTTTTTGTGATTCATATAGCTAACAGTGGAATAGATGGTTGTGATGTATATATTACTTAAATTTCACTAGCTATTGCTTCATCACGCCCCCAAATACTCATTAATTACTGCTCTTATTGCAGTAATCTATTCTCTCACAAATTTTCATAAGTGGTCTTGCATATATTTTAGAGGTATTCATAGTACTTTTAGGTATTTTATTGCTATAGAAAATTATGATTTTGGTATTTTAGACTTTATATATAGTAACCTTGTGCTGAGCTCTTGTAAAGAATATTGTACAGAATTTAATAATTTGCCTGTTTCTTTTCTCTGCCTCTATGGAATCCCCTATCCTTGTCATATTATTTGTGATAACTTTTCTTTTCCTTTGTAATCCCTATGTCCTTTCTCCCCTTTTACTATATTACAGATTTCTCAATACATTGATTATTTTTGGCTTGTTTGTGATTTTCAGTATTAAAAATAATCTTTTCTTTATTTGTTTTCCTACTTATCAACAGAGTAAGAAAGCTCTTTTCTATTCCCATTTCCTTTCTTCCTTCCATCCTTCCATCCTTCCCTTCTTGCCTTTCTCCTTTACTACTTTCTTTTCTTCTTTCTCTCTCTCTAAAAATCATTAGGTTTTGAATTTAACTATTTTTTTTCTGTGTCTTTTGAGGACGTGCAGTTTTTTCTCCTCCTTTAATCAGTTAAAATGGAGAGTATTCTTAATGTATTATCTGATGTTAAACTATCTTTGCATTTTTGTTATTAGCCCAGTTCATCATAGTTAATTTTGTTATTATGATTGTACATACTGGATTTCAATTCAAATTTTATGCTTAAGATTTTTGTATCTTTCTTTATGAGTGAGATCAGCCTGTGATTTTTCATCCTCATGGTGTCCTTGCCATGTTTCCATTTTAAGGTTTTGTTAACCTCATGAAATGAGTTAAGAAATGTTGTGCCTATTTGTGTGTCTATATACATATGTGTATATACAGAATGTGCTAAAAATTATACATTTTAAGAAAGGAAAATAGTGTATTAAAATTGTAATACTCAATATATACCAATACCAAAAGATTAATACAAGTCATGTATATACAATTTTTGGCACCCCAGGTATATGATGTAGCTTGTTGTAAGGATTATCTGTTCCTTGAATGGCAAATAGAGCTTACCTCTAAAACTATGTAGTCTTGCCTGTTTTGGGGTTTGTGTGTTTGTGTGTATGTGTCTTTATTTTTAAGTGTAGATTTTTAAACACAGATTGGATTTCTTTAATAATTATAGTTCTATTCCATTTTACTCTACTTTTACCTTCTTAAGCTGCTACTGGTGTTTTCTAAGAAGTTTACATTTATCTTAATTTTCAAATTTATTGACAGAGTTTTTTATGGTATCCTCTTTTTATATACTGTTAATAATATGCTGAATAGTTAGCCATGTTCCCTTTTTTATTTATAATGCTGGGTTTTCGTGTACCTCTTTTCATATTTTATCATGACAACAGTTCCATGTTATTATTTTTCAAAGGATCGGCTTTTTGTCAATTTTGATCATCTCTTTTGCAGGTTCATTTTGTTTCATTTTCTGTTGCTGTTAGTTTATTGTATCACTCTTTGTAATTTGGGGAACTTTTCTTTTTCTAGTGTTTTTTTCTTTAGTTTTTTTTTCAATCTTTTGTCTATTCTATTTTTTTTTCCTAAGTACTATGTTAGCTGAAACCTGTATATCATTGAAGTATAATGCATATAGCAGCATGCATATAAAACTAGAGTGTATATGGTGAATTTTAACAAAATGAACATTCAAATAACCATAACCTGATAATTTCTGGATATTCTACAGTTGAAGTGTTTTAATCTACCATGTTTCCCCGAAAATAAGGCCTATCCGGGCAATCAGCTCGATTGCGTCTTTTGGAGCAAAAATTATACATAAGACCCAGTCTTATGACTGGGTATGATATGATATGATATGATATGATATAGTATATAAACCTGGTCTTATGTTAATTTTTGCTCCAAAAGACGCGGTCGAGCTGATGGTCTGGATAGGTCTCATCTTCGGGAAACACGGTACGTACTCTGTAACGATGATGGAATTTGAAGATTTTTATTGCTTTTGACTATTTATTTCAAATCTACATTTATTGTGTTTCCATTTGATAGCTTTTCTTTAATTATTTCTCTTTTGGGAAACTTAAGGGTCTTACGAAAACCAACTATCAAGCAGTACTTTTGACTTCTTTTTAAATGAAATGCCTTATAAAAGGCATTACACATTTGATATAATACAAATTAGGGAATAGGAGATGAGAGAGAGAACCTGCTACAAAGTAGAATTTATGATTTTTTTCATTTGTTTTCATTCATATCTGGGATATCCTTTTCTCATCGCCTTTGTTTTAGAGACATTTAAATAATACTTTTTAGATTTATACTTCCTTCTCTATTTTCATTTATTTGTTTCTACATTTTAGAGTTATATTAGTTAATAACCTAGTGCTTCTCCACATTAATTTTTCCCCACATTGTTTTGTCATATTTTTAAACTCAATACTCTCTATTGTATTTCTCTGGTAGTATAATTTGGTGGTTTTATAAATGTGTAATATGCATTATTGTTTGTAAATATAAGTTTTAATAACACAATTTGTTTGAAAACTGCAAATCTGAAAAATTCTTATATTAGTAAAGTGGTAATGATATAAGTACGTGGGACTTCAAATAATGAAGGCATTTTGTGCTACTTCTATGAAATTGGATGTATACTAGTTTTTGTGCTTTAGCATCTATTTACTAATAAAGCTATTTTTTAGTAAGTTATACTGAATTATGCAACTACTAAGAACAAAATAACCATAAAGGGTATTCTGATGGTTGCCTTGAGCTGTTTATTTGGCCTTATATACTCAAATTAAGCTTACCTCAGTGAACATATCTTTCATTGGTTTTAAAAGATATGTTTAAAAAGTGTGTATGTATTATTATTGGTCCTATCCTAATATACAAGGATGTGTTCCTAGGCATAAAATAATTTTCCTTAACCTGAAACATGTGCTCATGTATACTAAGTTTTTAAATTTGAAGGGAATTTAGGAATCATTTAAGAAGAAAAACAGCTTGACTTTGTCAAGGTCATCTAGTCTTTTATTGAAAAGACATGGCTAAATTAAGGTTTTAGGTCTTCTGGTCTGTTTCTTTCCCTACTATGCTTGTATTTGGTCAAAGGGCAAATATTGAATGTTTCTTGGAAACCCTCTGTTTGTCATACTAGGACTTTCTTTTTCAATTCATATTCCTGAAGTAGTAAGCCAAAGAAAGAGAGAGAGTGACAGAAAAAAAGACTAATCTAGGTTATTTTTTGCTCTCTCTAAATAGACTTAAGTGACTTTTCCCAAGATATTTTTGTTGAATTTGGAAACCTAATTACTTGAAATAGATAATACACTTGAAATGACTAATAATTAACATAAGTAATGCTTGCCGTTAAACTATATCAAGGAAGTTCAGTGAGTTATCTGTATATTTTACAGTCAGAAAGTGTGAGAATTATTTTTAGTAGATCTTGAACGTTAGCAATTCACACATGCAATCTATTTTTTATGTATGAGTATGCATATATTTTATGGCTACACACTGAAATGACATTTTTAGTTGACTGTTTAGAATCCCTTGTTTATCCCTTATAGTCAAAGAACCTTGATTTTATTCTGTTATCTACCCCTCCCACATATAGCCATATGCTTAGGGAAAAAAAGACCCATGGCCAGCATTAGGGATAGCCTAGTTGGTTTAAGAGCAGTCTCAGTCTCTTTACATTACTATGGAGCAGATATCTGTCTGTAAGGTGTAAAGTAATGTCATTGGCATCTATGGGGTATTAAATATTTGATATTACTATTCTCAACTTGGTATACACCAGCACAAGTTAGTTATTTGGTAGATTTAATTTGAATGGACTATTGTACATTGTTTCATAGGTAATCCACAAGTTAAAAAATCTTAGATATTAACTTTTTATTATGAAATATTATGTGAAAATTTAAATATGACTAATTTACATTTGATAATAATGTCAGGTTACTCACTGCCAGAGAACGTAGTTACAAGTAGATATCTGGAAAGGGCAAAACTACAATAACTTGAGTGGTGGTGGATTGGAAATTGGAAGTGTTGAGTTCACACCAATATGTATATTACCTTGCTATGTCCCCTGAGAAGGCTTGGAAACAATAGCATTCTATTAGCAATGAACGTATCTTGTCCCCACATCTTGATTTCTAAGTAGCATTCCTCACTGAAATGGAACTGGGCTTCTGATAGAAATGGCTGATTCCCAGACAGGAGCAGGGAAGGTATAAGATGAACCTCAGTTACTTTATTGTGCCAGAAAATGAGATTCTTCAAAAATGATGGTAATTTGGCAAAAGGACGCAAATCACTTGAAGGATTTTTCACTGGCTGAATCCAGGACAATTTGCACCTCAAAATAAACAAATAATATAAATGAATTCTCACCTATTGACTAAAACAGTAATTTATGAGTATATTTTTCTATAAACACAAAAGTGAATAAATAATTGGGGAGAATAAAACACTTTTTCATACAATGGAATACCAACTAATAAATATAGAAGGAATGATGAAAACAGAAAATCATTATTTGGCAACCATCTGAGTATAACTAATTCATTATAAACATCAATAAATACTAAACTAGTAGTTGCAAATTTAATGAACAAGATATTTACATAGTTTTAAAGTACCTCCACACCAAATACTTATTAATTACAAAGGGGAAAAGACTAAATTCACAGTGTACAAATCGGCAGGTATCAAAATTAACACCACTAGTTGAGGAAAACATGCAATGAGAAGAAAACAATATTGCTTCTGTGATATTCCTGTGAGTTTTGTTAGAAAATACGAGGTGTGATCAAACAATATGGTGAATATTTAAATAAAGAACTAATGACACTCACGAAAGAGGACTTCCAGAACTGCTTTAGAAAGTGGCAAGAAAGATGGGATGTGTGTGTTTGAAACGAAGGGGAGTATTTTGAGGGGGATTAATGGCAATGTATCTTTTACTGTAATATATATATTTTTATATTTAAACATTCACCATAGTTTTTTATTTTATTTTTTTTAAATTAAAGTTTATTGGGGTGACAATGGTTAGTCAAGTTACATAGGCTTCAGGTGTACAATTCTGTAATACATCACACGTCGTAAATGAGGTAGAAAACAGGAAAAAAACAAGCCAGTCATAGGGAGAAATGAGAAATTCAGGTTGGTCATGTTCAGAATGATGCTGAATGTGTGGTGAAAATCAGGGCTAAGGATGTGTGTGTGTGTGTGTGTGTGTGTGTGTAGCTATATATCTATATATAGTTATAAAGCTATATAGACACATGTATATATGTACATTCATTCATTTATTCAAGGGAATGAGGGACGCAAGGCGAAAATATATGAAATTGATGAACTATGTTGTGGGAGCACCAAAGTTTAATAGGCAGATTGAGGAAGAGTGCTTATGAAGGCAGTCAACAAGAAATCAAGATGCAGGAAAATCAAGAGAGTACTGGCTTAGAAACCAATGGCTTAGAGTTTCAAGATGAAGTACTCTGTAGTGCCACCTGTCATAGAGAGATTTCATAAATAAGGACGGTTTGTCCCATAGTACAATATGATATTGTGGTTTTCTCATATCTGCAGCAAGTATTGTCTAAAATAATCCTCTGAAATGTGACTATTCCAGAAGAAGATTTGCCGTTCTTTCCTTGTATTGCAGTATCTTATGAATGACCAAACTAGTGAGCTGCAGTGTGTTGTGAAAGTACTTGTGTGCTTTGTAGTAGGGCAAGGGTATATCTCAGTTGGCCCAGGAAAGTTCTGGTTTGTATTTATTGTCCTGGTGTCATAGGGTCCCTGTTCATCCTCAAAAGGGCCCTGATTTAGATGGTGAATTATATGGTCACCATATCTAGGTCTCTGTTGACAGAATATTACTTTCATATCTGAATCTGGGGAGCTTATTGATAAGCAAGCACTTCTCTTAGCCAGTTCTTGATGTCACTTGTTCATTAACCAGATGCTTGTTCCCTTCCCTTAAAATCCTATAAACCAGCTTTGTAATAACCCCTCTGTTTAACCATGAAACGTAGGCTTCATGGGATAATAATGTACAAAATTAGTGAAGTTAGACAAGTAACTTTGTAAATGTGCCATATTCAAGTCCTGCCTTTGAGATTGACAAGGTATATGTAGAGACTCCAAAAAGCTTTTCAGTGGACTTCCCAAACTTAGTAATGTGTTGTTCTTAAACTGTTTTGGGAACTTGGTTGATTATTGCTTCAATGTAAAATACATGTAAATTAAGAAAAAAATTTTTAAAAATTACTTTGAATAAGCCAAGCTTGGTTATAAACACTGGTTTTGATAGATTTAGAGTGTATCAGAGCATTTCATCTATACTGAACACAGATATATTATTTAGAAGTTCCCAAAATGCATTTAACATTGGGCTAAACTTAATAAAGGAATTTTTTGCTAGTAAACCTTTGTCTCAGGTAACTTATTGAAAGTTCTGAATCATAAGAATTTGCTAATATTTATTTAGAACCAAGAGGGAGTTCATATTGAGGAATTGTGATATATACTCATATATATATTTACTTAGGAATTATAGAGCTAAGAATAGATGCCATCTGAGATGTTTGCATCTAGAGCTTACTGATTTCCCTCATCATTTAGCCATCAGTTTTTGGTACCATGTGGATGGAGTAAAGTGTTTTTTTGTTTTTTTTTATTATTATTGATATGATAATTGAAGCAATCTTGTTTCCTATAATTCCCTTAAAATAACAGTGTAACGGGATTATAAGTATTGAAAAATCAAGGTTTGTGATCTTTAGATCTATAACCCTATTTTCAATTACTCTTTGTCTCATCAGGAAAAACATTCTGAAGGTGTTTTAGTTAATGGTCAAAGTAGATATGAATCTGCCCTTTCTTTACTTCAGAATGCCTGAAGCCAAATATACACTTGCTTCTCATTCTTCTTAACTTGTTAAGTTCTTAGCCTGCAGTAAATACATGCTGCCTGCCTTACTGGTTTTATACTAGAATTGTAGATGTTTTTGCTCTTCTTACATGGTTGGATATGTCTTGTATCAGCACTTTGTAATAGTATAAACAGGGTCTGCAGTTTTATTTATTTGGTACCATATTGTTGTAACCTTTAGAAACTTTTTGAAAGTACAATTTACATAAAAAATAACCTTTGTTTGAAAGGGAGTAATTTATGTCATTAATAATAACTTTTTAAATTGACTATTAAAAGTTATGTCATATGCGAATTCTAGCTTAACCTATCTCCTTTTACAAATATAATGCAAGAAATTAACTGAAGTACATTTCCCATTTTTCTGAACTTAAACCCTAGTAAACAGTAATGGTAATTTTTCTCCTTAGGAAAATGATTACTTACTTGATAGAAATTCTCTCCTTCCCAGATTTGAAATGCCTATTCCTTTGATATTGGTGTAAAGTTCAGAATTTAAAAAAATAATTCCATGGGACCAAGTTAAAGCAGAAAACCCCTACCCCCAATGATGAGCATTATTGATGGAACATGCAAGGCAGCTTTTTGTCTGTTCTGGACAGTAAAAATTTGATGTGTTGTTTTTAATTATATCATGTGTCCAGATACCACACAATCTGTGCCTTAAACAGGCATTAAAATAAAAATAAGTAAAACATTTGTGGGTATTTTTTTGTGAGGGCCTGGGAATTTGCTATACAATTATGTTTGGATCAACTAATTCTGTTAGGTTTCAGGAAAAACAAGTGCATTGTTTTCTTAGAGCAATTATAAACATTTTATAATATTGATTATAATACTCCTCCATTCTCATCACCTACCCCATATCTACTTCTCCCTCTATGTTATTTATTTCTGTTAATGACATTAGTATCTGTCTAACTCAATATTTTGCCAAGTGTGTTCCATGAAACAGCTGAGTTTGAAAACCCAGGCAGGGATTTGGTGCTTTTTAAAAAAATACAGATTATTTGGCCCCTCTCCAACCTTACTGACTGGGTATGTCTGAAGAGGGAGGCCTGGGAATTTGTATTTTAATTATCACTCAATTTTAAAAGCACAGTTATCTTCTGCTTTTCTTCTGCCTCATACCCCCTCTCCGGGCTGTTCCCAAATTCTAAAAAGTCAAATACCAAATATCACTTCCTTTCTACTTGCTTCATTGCTGCCTCAGTGGATTGCCTTGGAACTTAACTAGATTTTTTCCCAGGCTTATTAATTGTCTTCAACCTGCCCCCCCCCCGCCCCCCCAGTCTTTCTAATCTTATTAAAAGGTGTCTGATTTGGTTATGTCACTGCAAACACCCTTTTATGGTTTCTTGTTGAGTTCAGAAAAAGTCTCAAGTTTCAGACAATCACTGCAAGATTCCATGGTTTAATCGTACTGCTCCATTCAGCTTCCACCAAAGGATTTCATAGTCCCTGCTCAGGCCTCGAATCTACTTCCAGCAGTGTTTCTCAAATGATGGCACACAGAAGAATTACCTATAAGTGTTTTTTTAAAAAGTAGTGGTTCTCAAACATTAATGCCCACTGCCCCCTCAGCCCCCCCAAAAATCCAAATCCGAAAAACACAAAAGAATTGGAGATTCATGGACCTTAGCCCCTGAGATTATAATTCAGTAGGATTATGATGGAGCCCAGACATGTGCATTTTAAAGAGCTTCCCAGACAACTCTGATGCTGGTTCTTGATGGATCACATTTTGACAAATGTGATCTGGTGCTCCTGGTGAATCAGTGTGCCTAACAAGAAGCTTGAGACCTGAATTTTTCCTCTGATATGCTGGGTTCCAGCCAGCCGACTCTTTCTAGAGGGATTCGGATTTCCCCATTTTACCCAGGCCACAGCTGACTCCTGAGAGGCCTGAGTACTCAATGCAGTACTCAGTACTTTAAAGATAAGCTAGTTCAATATACTACACATTCCTGTTACCTTTATTCACTGTCCAAGATAACCCATTTGGCCATTTATCTTCCCCTGAACACCTGTGTCCATATTATTCTTTGTTTTGTTTTATTGATTGATTGATTGATTGATTGATTGATTGATTTACAAATCTCTTGATATTCCCTTCTTTCCCTATATTTTTCTTTATATCCCTCTTGAATCCCATCCATTTTCAAGCACTTTAGTTATTATTTTTACCTCTTGACATTAATTGAAATCTAATTCTCTCAGAAACACCATTTCCTTAAAGCCGTCTTAAGTGGAAACTTCTTTTACTCTCCACATACCTATGGATCAACAGGCTGGTTGTTATTATTTTTTTTAATTTCCTTATTATCACTTTCAGATCATTTACTTCCCATTAATATAAAAACAAATAGACAATTGAAACAAAAAAACACAGCTCCTTTGTGGTTCATTCCATTTGACCATAGTGCCCTCTACCTCTTTTTACTGTTATTCGTGGACATTCCTGTCATTCCTCAGTCTTCCTAAATTAGTCTTTCTTTTTACCCTAGCCCCAATCCTGCCACCATCCTGGGCACCTTTGTTATTCACATGTATGTATGATATATGTATTATCCTGGTTTCTCAATTTCTTAACTTATCTGCCATAAGATTTTCCTATCACTTTGGTCACCTTGGATCATAACCCGCTCCATCTCAACAAAGCGTAAATTACCTCACACATTCTATTAACAACCTTTGTTCTTCTCTAGTAAAATAAGTTATTTTACTCCCAATACTTTGATTGTTTGACCTTATCCAAATCTTTAAATCCAAAAATTGATCTACTTTCTGCTTAACTCTAAATCCCCTGTTCTCTTCACTTCCTTCTCTAGCTTTAGACTTCATCGTACATCACTTCACCCACTTTTTATAGTGTCCTGAACTTCTTTGACCTACTGCCCTTCTGTCATGCTTGTTTGGGAAAACCTAGACTTTGCTTAATCCAGCTATCTACCCTTTGCTTAATCCAGCTATCTACCCTTCCACTTTCCTTATACCAGCAGCGAGCCCCAGAGCACTCAGAAAGAAATACATTATTTCCAATCATGTGGTTTGCTGCTACTGTGGATTCATAGTTACCAAATTAATTTGTCTCTTAAGTGTTTCTCATTAATCCTATTTTCTCTTTAATCCTGTTTTCCGTAGACAACTCTTTCCATTCCTTCACAGTATAAATTACAGCCTCTATACTCTGAAATCTCTAAACTTTCCACCTTCCATTTCCCTCTTAGGAGATAATCTTGCCTTCTACTTGACAGTGAAAGTAGAACTATCAAATAGAGCTCCTTCTGCTTTGGGCTACCAAACCTCAAACCTTACCTGTAGTTTTACCTGTCCAATTTTCCTCTTTCCTGTTAAAGTGAAAGAGGTAATGTGCTATGATTATTCCTTCAATTGTGCACTGAATTCTATCCCTTCCTATCTAGTTGGAAACCTCAATTAGGTTTTACTTTTTTTCCTTTATCTTCACCCCCTCATTTTCTACTGGCTTCTTCCACTTATTTTGACTAACTCAAATTTCCATCTGTATTCAAAAACAAACAAGCCCTCAAGAGTAAAACAAAACAAAGCATAACAAAAAAGTCACTCTCAACCTCAGTTTTTCTCTACATACTATCCTGTCTACCTCATTCCTTTTATTTTGTAATAGATTTGTCTATACTTTTCATTTCTGCTTTCTCACCTCTTACTTACTGCTTAGCCCATACATAGGGAATAAGGGTTTGAACGTATGTGTCAGGGAAGGAGCAGGGAGCATCATTGTTAAATGATGTTACAAGGTCCTATAAAACTGATGAATACCCATTCAGTTTAGGTCCAGATGAGCCATTGCTTCTTTTACTCAGCAGAGCATTTTTGAGATTTACCTCCATTGTTAAATATTATCTGTTTCTTTGCTGGGTAGTTGTGGGGACAGAGTCCCAGAGAGTAGTTTCCAGGCTCTCGGCCTCGTGTGGGGAGGTGCTGGCTCGGGTAGTGAATGACCATCAACTGTGACTGGTTGGCCATCAGCTGTGACCGGTTGGCCAGTTGGCTACTGATGTAACTGCGGGGCTGCGTTGATTGGTTGGTTGGTTGGCAGGCAGAGAAGTGAATGGCGGACTGCGGATTGTGTGGCTACTACTGCGTGTGTCTCGCCCAGCCGCCAGCGAGACTATAGTGGTATGACTCCCCTATCTCTGTCTCCCTGGTGTTCCTTTTTGGCCTTGCCATATCCTGCGTTCTTATGCAGGGAGTGGGACCAGAGGCCCCACATGCCTCCCCGCGTGACACATGGAGCAGCGAGCAGGGTCTCCGGCATGACTCCCCACACGACAGTAGTATATGTATATTACATGGTGTGAATAAACTACAGTTCATCAGTTCTCCTATTAATCAGTATTGGGCTAGTTCCAGTTTGGGCTATTCTGAATAAAGATGCTATGAACACCTTGTACAAAGCTCTTTTTTTTTTTTTTTTTTTTTTTGGTGGGGATATATATTTATCTTTCTTAGATAAATACCTAGGAGTAGAATTGATGGTAGTTAACTTTTTAAGAAATTGCCAAAAATTTTTCCAATGTGGTTGTATGATTTCACATTCCCATCAGCACTGTATGAGAGTTTCATTGCTCCACATCCTCCCAATATTTTATATAGTAAGTCTTTTTTTTAACATTCTAGTAGGTGTGTAGTGATATCTTAATTCTTATTTTAATTTTGCTGATTACTAATGGTGTTGAGAACTTCTACTTGTTCTTATATGGCATTTGTATATTTTCTTTGGTAAAGTTTCTGTACAAATCTTTTACTCAATTTTTATTGGGTTGTGTGTCTTATATTATCGAGTAGTTCTTTGTACATTCTGGATGCAAGTTCTTCTGTCAGATACAAGTATTATTAATATTTACTTCCTGTCTATAACTCAACTGTTTATTTTATTACTGGTATCGTTTGATGAGCAGAAACTAATTTTGATGAAGTCCAATATGTCTTTTTTTTTCTTTGATGGTCTATACCAGGGGTGTCCAAACTTTTTTCAACGTTTTTTACCAAGGGCCATATGCGGTAAAATACACAAACAGCCGGGCCACTCACTCGAGGTGAAGTACGTATTGCCTCACCTTGTTTATTTAAGTAAACTAAATATATTTTTGGAATTTGCTGCCAGCCAATTAACAATGGATTGTGGACCGCAGTTGGCCCGCGGGCCACAGTTTTGACACCCCTGGTCTATACGGAAATATTTGCCTATCCAAGTTCGTAAAATAATCTCTTTTTTTTCCTGCTAGCTTTATTATTTTAGTTTTTTTCTTTTTTTAGGTCTATAATCTATTCTCAATTGATTTTTGTGTGTGGTGTGAGATGGGGGTCCAGGTTTTTTTGTTTGTTTTTCCCATAAGTATATATAGTTGTTCCAGCATTATTTGTTGATACTATATTTATTTTAGTTCCATAATATGGCTGAAGGGTGAGTCTCAATGACTAAGATTACTTTCTGGAACATGAAGTTTTGGAATTACACAAATAACTGTTCTGTAGTTAATTTTCTTACATGTTTTTATGTTAGTGTTGGCAAGTGATCAGATTTTAGAAATCACCTTTTCACATATTCAAATTCTTACATACTCTCTGCAGCTATAAAGGAAATTAATTTAGTGAGGTAAAGATGAGGTGGTCACTTTGATCCCTGAAAACATTGGAAAGACCACGGTTTAACTCTCCAGTTTTATACAATAGGAATTTGTTCATCCTTGCAATGACTTATCTCAATACTATATTTATGTCAAGGTATGCATTGTCCACTTGGATGCTGTACCACACTTTGATAGTCTTTCAAATTAATTATTGTCTTCATTTCTTTTAAGTATAGATAATTATCTCTTTAGACCTGAATTATCTATCCTTGCTTGAAATATTAAAATATAGATTTCACAAGTTGGGGAATATGGAAGTGACATGTTAAGTAAATTGAAGAGTATAAGTAAGTTCATGAAAATATGAATGAACTTGTCAAAATCATGAAACTATAAGCTGGATTTGATACTATATTGGAACATGAGTAGGGAACAAATGACAAACTTGGATCATTAATGGTTCTTTATACTTATGATCTTTGCTTTATCTAGGAAATAGGCCATCATTTGGATGACTTAATAAGTATGTCAACTACATGATCAGCTTTGAACTTTTAAAACAGTACTATGAAAATGATGAATTTACCTTAAGATCAGGGACAAGTGTCTTTTTTATTCACTACTTATTCATCCCATCATCTAACATGAGATTGTATTTTCATGATTGGTTCTCAGTTGTGATCTAGCCATAACCGAACATCTTTTCTACCTACTTATAACTTCGTATTTAAGTAAGAGTTTCTTAAGTAAGGGTGTATCTTTTAGCCTTTAAAACTGAGGTGATTATTTTTCCTGGGGTCATGGGTTGGATTTTTTTTTTTTTTTTAGTAACCTGTGTTTTAATATCTGTATTTTAATGTCACAGTCTGGATCGAATGCTTTATCTGCAAACAGGGACATGTGCTTTCAGAAGGCTTCAGTTTCTTATTTCTTTATTTGTTCTTTCTAGATTTCATTAAAAAAAAGGTATAAATCAGCAGTAAAATAAAGTGGTCAAAGTGTGATTGAATATAACACTACCTTTGTTAATAAAGGTCACATATTATGCTTAAAAATGCATGTGGCAAATTGCTACACAAAATTAGTTTAAAAAAGATATTAAAAACGAAACACTCTTTAATCTTAAATGTCCTAAAAAGCATAAAGTTTTCATTAAATAAAAATTTAATTATCAGTTATTTTAATATGCAGTTTAGGTATTAAATAAAATTAGCATTTTCTTCCTTATGTTTGTGTTTTCAAGTTTCAAGAATGTTAAGAACTTCTCTGTTGATTTAATCTGAAATTATTCCTATAGCAAAATTCATAAATAATAAATATTATCTTATTAATCCATATTTTAGTTTGACTAGGTCTCAGAGCAAGTTAGTTCCTCAGGGAATGTAGTGTTCTTTGTAAAACGTGATGAGATGTACTCTCCAAGGAATCAAATCGTGAAAACAATTTGGTATTGTACGTGCTAATATAAATCTGTTACTCCCTTTCCACATCTATCACACCACATTTTAAATTGTGGCTGATCGTGTATACAAATACCTGTCTCATTAGAAATTGCAGCTATATGTGCTAATATTTCCTTGGATTTCTCGGGAGTTTGCTGTCTAACCATCAAAGCGATAGAAATGAATGGTGGTTACCATAAGGCTTTGAAGAACAAAGAGAAGTCAACATTTCAGAGGTTCTAGATGTATGAGGCATTGACAGTTTGCACCATACACGTGAATTAATATCTCTTTAGATTATTTAAAATAGCCTCAATGTTTTTATTAGGAAAGTAAAATATTTTCTACCTTCTTGTGTTTGTTGCAGCTGATAAAATGTGAATCATTTGTGCGTGTGTACTCTTCTAGGCACTTTTGTTTCAACATTTGGTAGACTGCCATTTTGCTTAAAGAGTAGGATATAGTAATTTCAAAAACAAGAATAAAGTTTAAGTGTTTGATAATTTTAATTAGGGATTACCAATCACTAAAAAAATTAGGAACAAAAATATAAAACTTGTCTCTCTTTAATGTATTTTCTAGGTTGAAATTCTTTTAAAGTTTTTATATTCACAGGTATTATACATATAAAATGTGTCTGTTCATAGAATGAAAGCCCTTATAAAATTTTTGGTTCCTTAGCTTTTTGGGGGTATAATTTTATTTGTGTAAATTTTAAAATATATAAAATCAATTTACTTTGGTGAAAAAATAGTGTCTATGGATCCCTTAATATTTTTTAGGTACTACAGATAATGAATGAATAAAATACTGGCCTCTAAAGTGTTCTCCGTTGAGATATTGGTTTAAGTGACCAGGAAGGAATTGGGGGAAGCATAGTGAGTAACTGTTTTGGTAGATAGCCTTAGTAATTTGCTTTTTAAAAATTTAGGTTATTCAATAAAGGCAAAAAATAAAATTAAATAGGGAATAATGGGTTTATTCATTTAGATTCACTTCTCTCCTAAAATAGAACGATATATTTTCAAGCCCCACACAATCAAGATTAAAATAACTTGACTCCTCTTTATAATTAATAAATGCAAAATGTTATGCAAATAGTTGCTATATAAATTAATTACTTTTGACATTTTTATGGTACTTACATTAACAATTATTTTTAATGTTTTGAATTATAAAAATTGAGAACATGGGATTAGGTGATGTCCTGGTTTCAATTCTCGAATTTTAAGGATGTGTTTGTTATCTTAGATGTAATAACTACATGGTTTATGAGGGGTGATGATTTACTTTATTTGACTTTTTGCCTTTGTTTGTACATTTGTGAATATTATCATAGTATTAAATCTGAATATTATTAAATAGAAAAATAGATTTTTATCTGAATTTATGATTTTCTTATACATAAATAGAAATTCTTAATTTATTAAATTATTAATTTTTTGAGGTCTTTTACTGACTGCATTAGGACCATTGTTAGCATTGCTCTGTATTACTATATATAAATAAACAGTACAGTATGATCTGAACATATTTCAAATCATTTCACATTTGAGAAACTTAATGCTAATTAGGAAAATTACAGTTTGATAATTGCATCAGTTTGTATAGAGATATATAAACATATTTGTTTTAGTTAGGGTGATACTACCTACTGTAACTAATAGATGCGATATATATAGAGGCTCAAATCCTACAAGTTTATTTTTTATTCTTGCTGCAGTATGAAAGAGGAAAACAAGTTGGTTGAATAACTATTTTCTATGTAGTCATTTAGGATCCAGGATGTCATAGGCTCTACAATCTTCATCACATTATTTCCAGCATCACTCTGGAGATCATCTCCATTTCAGCAGATGAATGCGTATATATAGAAAGTTTTTATAGGTTAGTTCTAGGAGTAGCAAACATTAATTTTCTCATAGTCCACTGGCTGAAATCCAGTCACATGCCCACAACTAGCATCAAAGGAAGCTGGAAAATGTAGTTCAGTGTTCTCAGAAAAAAAAAAAAAAAAGGAAACACGTGTCTTAGTGACTAGCCAACAGTTCTTCCTATGGTCCCCCTATCTGGTTATAAAATAGACATACACGTCCTTTTTTCTGTCTCCCCAATAGGGAGATCTTAAAGTTCCCCATTTAATGCATCCAGCACAAAGTCAACGATCTTAAGTCAATGTGCAGTCCTCCCTCTCAAGTTGGACTGTGATTCCTTGAGGTTTACAGACTATGAAATTTACCTACGCTTCCCCAGCTTCACCAATACCCTAATAAATCATGGTGAAGCAGAGGATAACTGTTTCATATGTCCAATAATTACTCTCATTTAGAAAAGGAAGAATGGAAAACAAACAGGAGCCATGCATCCATTGTGATGATGAAACTTGCTATGCAGGAGACCACTAAGAATGTCCATTGTACTGATAGTAGAAGTTTCTTGCTTATGTTACTAAATGGAAAGAGTCTGTCCACCCGCACTAGCAGAGCCAAACACTAAGCACCAGAATTGCAGTGGAGAAATTAGAATCGCTTTATTTGCAGAGCACTGATCAAGCACAACAGGAAAGCTATGGCTCAAAAGCTCAAACTCCCCAATCCAGTGTTCAGGGTGGGTTTTAAAGGAATGTAGGGAACAGGTATGTGGAAGCACTGGCAGGGCAAGTTTTAATTGGAGGAACTTGGAGCTTGGCCATTTATGGTAAGGGGCGTGAGCACTGGATCTTCCTGGACACCAGGACCCTTCGCTTCTGAAAGGGTTCTGGTGTTCAAGTTCCCGTCGTGTCCCAGTCCTTTGGTTTTGTGATGGGGGGGGGGGGGAGTTTGGTTCCAGGAGCAGCTATAGGTCAAGTTTCTGCATTCTGTGCATTCTTTGGCTGCATGACTCACGGTTTGAGTCTGTTGTCTCAGACAAGCAACTCAGTACAGTGGTACCTCGGTTTTCGAACATAATCCGTTCCGGAAGACCGTTCGAGTTCTGAAACGTTCGAAAACTGAGGCTTGGTTTCCCCACAGAAAGTAATGCAAAATGGATTAATCCGTTCCAGACCTTTAAAATCAACCCCTAAAACTGCAAATTTAGCATGAATTTTGCTATCTAATATTACCATAGATCCATAAAATTTACGACGTTCGTAAACCGAAATGCTTGTCAACGGAGATGTTTGAAAACCGAGATACCACTATATCTTGTTAAATTGGGTACAACCCTTTTGAGCTGGTTCTGCAGTTACACTTTGATGCTAATTATTGTATTTTCAGAGAAATTCCCTCCTCCATTTTTCTCCATGACTCTGCCTTCTGAATGGTTCTTGTTCCTGGTCACATATGAAGTGGATGTTACAAATCTACAGAGTTTGCTTTCCTTGAGGGCTGCACTTTGCTGCCTTAAGTTTAGAGGGTCAAGAATTGGTTTTCATTCAAAGACATTTTTAGACAGTTTCTAGTTTCCTTGTAAATATAGTTCCCTCAGAATTTAATAGCCTTCTTACCCTTTCTAGTTAGTTCCATGTACCAGTAATCAAACTGAAATTTCTTTCCTAGACATAGATCTCACATCTGCTTTCTTTCTATACTTCAGAACTCTTATGCTTTCCTCTTTCACCCAGTAATGGCTGCCTCTAGGTGATCTGAAGCAATAACATCAGGTGAGAGAGGAACATCCTTAATCTGCTCTTCAAACTAAGAAGTCTTAATTGACCTTTTTTCTTCAACACCTTTCTCACTTTTATTTCCTGTATTTGGCTTTTCAGAGCTGGCTTTTCCACCCTTGTTTATCTCCAAATTATTGAGTTCTGTATTTCCTTATAGTTTTGCTTAAACACTGGTCATTTCCTGCCTGACCTCATCTATATCTTGTTGCTTCTTTACTAGAAGCAGTGAGGAACAACTTCCAGGCACCACTCTGAGAAACACTTAGGTCTGTAATAAATAGACTCCACAAATATGTAATAACTCAATCATAGTAGTTCATTCCTTGTTTAGTAGAGTACTATGATGGTAAACAAGTTAGAGAGAGCACCCTCCTCCAACTCAGGCTGACCAAGATTCTGTGTCCCTACAAATGTACCCTTAGGATTTGTCTAGGGATCATTTCCATTCTAGCCAATTAGAAGTGAAAAGAGCACACAGAATTCAACAAGGGAGATTTTTAATGCTCAGGTCTGCAAATGACACACGTCACTTTCATTCATACTCTATTGACAAGAACTCAATTATGTGTTTGAACTAAAGGTAGGAAATATAGTCTTACTCTGTATCAGGAAGAGAAAAAGAATATGGTAGTAGGTTGTCTCTGCCAGAATATTTAAATTCAATAAAAATAGTAAGATTTCAAAGATATGTTGTGAATTAAATCAAACAGTATATATAATATAGTAAGCATGAGAATGTAGTTTGTACTGTTTATAGAAAGAGAGCAGAACTAGAATACAGATCCCTGAACTTTTTTTTACCTATGTCATGTTTATTAAAACAAAATTCAAACCTGAGAGTCAAACTTTAGCCTTTTTGTGTAGCAGACGTAATTGGAAAGAACATACTGTTAAAAGCACACCTACAGTTCCAAATCATTTGAATAAATAGTACATGATTTTCACATTTACAAATAATGCTCTCTAAAAGTGTGATTTAATTATTGATAGTATATGATAAAATAAGTGTTACGAAGAACAAATGATTAGGAAATTTAATTACCAGCAACTGTATCCTTAATAATGTACTTGAATTTTGTGTTCTTTACTGATATCTAATGGGAATGTCAAAGGTATTTTTATCTATTGCTTTAAACATGAATTTTGTGGAATAAATTATTCCTGAAGTTTGTAGATAGTCCTTTTGATTTTTTAGGACTTCATCATAATTTTCTTTCTTTGCAGCAGACATTTTGGAGATCAAAGATGGGTAGAAAAGATGCCTCCACTATAAAACTTCCTGTTGATCAGTACAGAAAGCAAATTGGTAAGCAGTGAAATCCCTTTGATATATTCCTACGAATTAATATAAAGAAAAAAAAGCAATTATGTGTGATATTAAGAATGTAACTTTTCCTTAATACATATAATATGAAGAATATGAATAATGAAAGACTGTGGAGTTCTTACGGAGCAGAAAATAAGTGCAGCCCTGTCTACCAATGGAGAAATACATTTTGTGTACTTGTGATTTTTTTAAAGCTCTTAAAAATTTTAATTTAATAAGAACAAAAATATTTTTATTCATAAGGATAGATGCTTTTTATAGTCAGTATTTTAATATTATAATCTATTAAATCTTTTTATCCGTTTATAAACTTTTAATTCTATTGTCTATTAATGGTAATAATTTGATATCCTCAAAATTCTCCATTAAAATTTTACTTTAGTAAAATTGTGAACTGGAGGAAAGTCCACTCATCACCATAGGAAGATAACAGGAAGTTTATGTTTTAGACTATGCTCTAGATGCAGGATTTTTCTACCCATTCTTTTCAAGGATGCATGGAATAGCTATAAAAAATTACCCACATACTAGTCACACACCAAGTCCCCCCATTTTAAATAATCATTATCATACAACCACCACTTTGAACAAAATGTAGTAAATTAGAAATCAAAGCAAAAAAGGGTAACTCTCCTTCCTCAACCCCTACCCTCTTTTTTTTTTTTTTTTTACATCTTACTTCCCATTCTCACCCATTTCCACTCCTTTGGGGGGGGGGAAAGTAATAAAAAAAATTCTAAATAACTGAAAGATAAACAAATTACTAGTTGCAATAGAAGTCATAAAATAAGTAGAACTAATTGATACCAAAAGAATATATACCTATTTCATAATATGATACAGAAGGTACACTCAATAAAGGAAAAGATATTCCTGCAAAACAAGAGATGAAAGGTGAAAAAATATTTAGAATACATATATCCAATTAAAATTTATATGTAGAATAATAAAGTCCTACAAATAAATAAAATAGTCTGGAAACCCAGGAGTCAAATGGGCAAAAAATACAAAGAGACAGTTCATGAAAGGGGAAATCTAAATAGACAAATAAATAAAATAAAACAAAATTACAATAAATATGAAATTAAAGAGACTTAGGTAAAAATATAACTTAACTAACTGGAAGTCAGATAAATACAAATTAAAAAACAGTATTTCTAACTGGATTAATTTCTTGAGGGAGGGTTTATGATGTTTGATTTCTTTTGTATGCCTTTTCTTCCTTTACTTATAGGATGGCTTATGAATAAACTGTGAGTTCTTTTGTTATTTATATGTTTAAACAGAAGGATTGACTTACCAGCTTGAAGTCTCTGTTCAATTGTGATGTGCTAAACACATAAAAGAAGAATAACCATACTGTGGGTCAATCCACAACCCAACTCTCAAATATACAATTCTTAGAATTTTGACAAGTGTATCTACTGTGTTTCCCCGAAAATAAGACCTAGCCAGACCATCAACTCTAATGCGTCTTTTGGAGCAAAAATTAATATAAAACCTGGTCTTATTTTAATATAATTCTGGGTCTTGTATAATATAATATAATATAATATAATATAATATAATATAATATAATATAATATAATATAATATAATATAATATTAGGATATGAGTTATCCTGGGTGTATTTTGCAAATGCAATACTCATGTCAAACAAAATATGTTAAGAGTAAAATAGTGAGAGTATACTTTTATTTACTCATTTTAAGGATAATGCTCTTTAGTCTTAATATTCTCATGCATATACTATAGAATATTATTTTATATATATATATATATATATATATATATATACACACATACATATATAAGGTTTTTGTAAAGGTAGAGAAAGAAACAAAATAGAAAAGCTATTAATTAGTTAATTAATAAAATTAAATAACCAAGATAGTAATTAATCCAAGGATTTTCTCAAGGAAGGATTTTCTAATTTTCTGTGTCAGAGTTTGAAGGTACCACTGAACTGATACTAATGATGATAGATCTGCTATCACTGATACCATCTATTTTAAATGGAGTCCAATGCAGATGTTTCCCAGATATGATCTAAACTGTGAGGAAGGAATAAAAGCAGCTAGAATAATCTTGGGGAGATATTTCAGTATTGGTATTAAAAAAAGAATGACTGATAGCAAATGGACTGAGTATCATAGTGTTTTGTGAATATTAAAGTTATTAGTAAGCTAATTTAGATTGCTAATAAACTTTCACAAAGAACGGTGGCATTATATGTGTGTAATGTCCCCTTGTTACTAAATCTCAATAATGTAAATTTTGTATGGTCAGTCAATAATTGTTATGTGGCAAAACCAGTCCCATTTTTGAATGATTATTTTGACATCACTGTTTAATATTTATCTTCTGCCAAAAGTTTTGCCTTTTCAATTATGTATTAAGTGACAGTGATTAGTGGCTTTCATAAAAGCCTTTTTTTACAATATTTTTTGTTTGGATAAGAATCAAATGAGGTGACACTGTGACTGGAAACACCTTGTAGTTACAGAATCTTTAAGGTAAATGGACACTGTTTTAATTATTGTAGCATGATCTTGAAATGTATAGGAAACCAAAATGAAAACCTTCTCACTTTCAAGGAAATAAACTAAGAAAGACTGGATATTCTGAAATATTGCTGACTACCAAGGGAAGTAAATTGATTTGGGCCTTCTCATTTCTTCAGAAATAATTTTTTAAAAATAGATGGTATTAGATTGACTGATATCACATGTATTAATCTAGAGATAAATCATTTCAAAATTGGAAAATACGAGAATTTTAAAAATTGTTTTAACATAATTAAGTTATTTTATATATAGATGTTAGTAAATACATCAGGCCAAATCATATTTATATGTGCTAGGTGAATTATATAAAAATACAACTAACGTGCTAAAGCTCTATTTTCTTATATAATAGAAGTAGCTAACTATTATTAGGCATCTTGTCCTGGACACATCTTATTTCATCCTCACACCAGTCCTATGATATAGGAACTGTTATTATCCTACCTTATTACAGACCAAGAAAACTCGGCACAGATGGGTTAAAGAATTTTCCCAAGATTCTACAATCAGGAAGAGTTAAAGCCAAGACTCAATTTCAAGAAATTAACCACAGAAGTCCTTCACTATACTACATCCCTGGGTCAAAAACTATATATTAGGTACTGGCAAATGCAAAGATAATTAAGTCACAAGATCTGAGTTCATGAAATTGACAGTATAATAGCATTATAGCTATCATGAGAGTCTCAGTACCTCTGCTTTTAATTTAGAAATACAAAGGCCAAAATATGATTCTTGTATTTCTTAATTCTCTCTATAGTTACCAAACTCCTTAGACATTATTATAGTTTATTCAGTCAAAATTAATATACAATTGTATACATATTTACTACTTCCTTTGCTACTAATTCTCTTTTACACCCCAGACATTCTGTGATCCTTTTAATCATTTTCTTGGTGCCCGATGGACATTTTTTTAGAATTTCCTAGAATGTGTGCCTGCTTGTGACAAATTCTCAGTTTCTTTTATGATACTGACATACCTTTTTTGTTTGTTTTTTTACATACCATTATTTTTGAAATACGTTTTCTCTGGTTATAGAATTCTCATTTGGCAGGTTTTATTTTTATTTCATCGTGTGTTCTTTCAACACATGAAAATAACATTGCACTTTCACTATTATTTTTGCTGCTGAGAAGTCAATCGAAGTGTTGCTTCTTTGGAAATAATATTTTTTTAAATCAAATTTATTGAAGTGACATTGGTTAGTAAAATATAGGTTTCAAGTGTATATTTCTATAATACATTGGCAAGTTAGACTGTCTTTTCCCTGTTCTACCACCGCCCTCGCCCTTAACCTCTGTTAACCACTAAACTATTGTCTGTGTCTATGAGTTTTTGTTTATTTATTTATTTGTCTTATCCCTTTCCTGCTTGTTGTTTTATTTCCCACATATGAGTGAAGTTATATGGTTCTTGATTTTTTCTGTCTGACTTGTTTTATTAGCATGACAATCTCAAGATCTAGTCATCTATTGAAGGACACTTTGGTTGTTTCCATGTCTTGGCCACCATGAATAATGCTGCAATGAACATTGGAGTATATATATCTTTATGAATAAATGTTTTCAGATTTTGGGGTAGATACCCAGAAGAGGGATTGCTGGGTCATATGGTAATTCTATTCTTAATGTTTTGAGGAACCTCCATACTGTTTTCCATAGTGGCTGTACCAATTTACATTTCCACCAGCAGTGTATGAGGGTTCCTTTTTCTCCCAAGACTCTACAACACTTATTATTATTTGTATTGTTGATGATATACATTCTAAGAGGTATGAGGTGATATCTCATTGTGGTTTTCATTTGCGTTTTCCTAATAGCCAGTGAAATTGAACATTTTTTTTCATATATCTGTTGGCCATTTATATATCTTCTTGGGAGAAATGTCTGTTGAGGACCTCTGCCCATTTTTCAATTTCATAGTTTGTTTTTTGTTGTTATTGAGTTGTACGAGTTCTTTATATACATTTGCAAATATCTACTTCCATTTGGTTGTTTGCCTCTTTATCTTGTTGATGGTTTCTTTTGCTGTGCAGAAGTTTTTTTAGTTTAATATAGTCCCATCCATTTATTTTTGCGTTTACTTCCCTTGCTTTTGAGGTCAAATTCATAAAATCCTCTTTGAACCCAAGGTCCGTAATTTTAGTACCTATGCTTTCTTCTATGCAATTTATTGTTTCAGGACTTATGTTTAGGCCTTTGATCCATTTTGAGTTAATTTTGGTACATGGTGACAGATAGCAGTCTAGTTTCATTCTTTTGCATTTGACTTTCCAATTTTCCCAGCACTATTTATTGAAGATGCTGTCTTTTCTCCATTGTACGTTTTTGGCTCCTTTGTCGAAAATTACCTGTCCATATATATGTGTGTTTTTTTCTGGGTTGTTAATTCTATTCCATTGGTCTATGTGTCTGTGTTTTTGCCATACCATGCTATTTTGATTATTCTTGCTTTGTAGTACCGTGTTTCCCCGAAAATAGGACCTAGCTGGACAATCAACTCTAATGTGTCTTTTGGAAAAGAAAATAATATATGATCTGGTATTATATTATATTATATTATATTATATTATATTATATTATATTATATTATATTATACCTGGTCTTACAGTAAAATAAGACCCATTATTATATTATATTATATTTTATATTATATTATATTATATTATATTATATTATATTATATTATATTATATTATAAATTATATAAGACCCGGTCTTATAGTAAAATAAGACCGGATCTTATATTAGTTTTTGCTCCAAAAGACGCATTAGAGCTGATTGTCCAGCTAGGTCTTATTTTTGGGGAAACATGGTCAAAGCAGAAGGCAGGGAGTGTGATACCGCCAGCCTTATTCTTTTTTCTCAGGATTTCTGTGGCCATTTAGGGTCTTTTGTGAATCCATACGAATCTGATTATTTTTGTTTTATTTCTTGAAAAAATGCCACTGGGATTTTGATGAGCACTGCATTAAATCTGTATATTGCTTTGGGTAACATGGCCATTTAACTATGTTGATTCTTCCAATCCATGAGCACAGGATGTCTTTCCATTTCTTTGTGTCTTCTTCAATTTATTTTAACAATGTCTTCTAGTTTTTAGTGTATAGATCCTTCATATCCTTTGTTTATTCCTAGGTATTTTATTCTTTTTGTTGTAATTGCAAAAATAATTGTTATTTTTTTCATTTCTTTTTCTGCCATTTTATTGTTAGTATATAGGAATGCAATGAATTTTTGTACATTGATTTAGTATCCAGCAACTTTTATTCATTTATTATTTCTAATAGTCTTTTGATGGAGTCTTTAGGGTTTTTGTATATAAAGAATCATGTCATCAGCAAATAGTGACAATTTAACTTCTTCATTCCTAATTCAGATGCCTTTGCCCAATACTATGGTGATAGAGGGCATCCCTCTATTTTTCCTGGTTTTAGAAGAAAAGCTTTTAGTTTTTCACCATTAAGTATGCTATTAGCTGAAGTTTTGTCATACATTGTTTTTATTATGTTGAAGTACTTTCCTTCTATACCCATTAAGTGTTTTATCATAAATGGATGTTGTATCTTATCAAATGCTTTTTCTGAATCTATTGATATAATCGTATGATTTTTATCTTTTGTATTTTTATTAATGTATTTGTATCACGTTGATCGTTTTGCACATGCTGAACCATGCTTGTGCCCCTGGAGTGAACCCCACTTGATCGTGATACATAATGTTTTTAATGTATTGTTGTATTTGATTTGCTAGAATTTTGTTTAGGATTTTTGCATCTGTTACTCATCATAGATATTGGTCTGTAGTTTTCTTTTTTTGTGCTATCCTTACCAGATTTTGGTATCAAGGTAATGTTGACCTGATAAAATGAGTTAGGAAGTATTTCCACTTCTTCTGTTTTTTTGGAAGAGTTTGAGGAAGACAAGTATTAAATCCTCTTTGAATGTTCAGTAGAATTCACTAGTGAAGCTATCTAGACCTGGACTTTTGCTTTTGGGGCGGTTTTGGATGGTTGTTGCAATTTTGTTACTGTTTAGGTTTAGATTTCCCAGTTCTTCATGATTCAGTTTAGGAAGGATATATGTTTCTAACAACTTGTCCATTTCTTCTAGGTTATTGAATTTGGTGTCATGTATTCCTTCATAGTATTCTTGTAGGATCAATTGTATTTCCATGGTATCCACGGTAACTTCTCCTCTTGCATTTCTGATTTTGTTTATTTATGTCTTTTCTCTTTTTACCTTGGTGAGTGTAGCCTAGGGTTTGTCAATTTTATTAATCTTTTTGAAGAACTAGCTTTGTGTTGCATTGATTTTTTTTTTCTATTGCCTTTTTGTTCTCTATATCATTTAGTTCTGCTATAATTTTTATTATTTCCTTTCTTCTGCTGAATTTTGGTTTCATTTGTTCTTTTTCTAGTTCTTTAAGACGTATTGTTAGGTTGTTTATTTGGGATTTTTCTTGTTTCTTGAGATAGGTCTGCAATGATATAAATTTTCCTTTTAATACTGCTTTTGCTGCATCCCAGTAATTTTAATACGATATATTTTCATTTTCATTTGTTTCTATGTATCTGTTGATCTCTCCCTTTATTTCTTCTCTGACCCAGTTGTCCTTTTAAAGCATGTTGTTTAATCTCCACATATTTGTTGTTTTTCTTGCTTTCTTTTTTCAATTGATATCCAATTTCAAAGCCTTGTGGTCATAGAATATGCTTGGTATGATTTCAATCTTCTTAAATTTGCTAAGGCTAATTTTGTGTCCCAACATTTGTTCTATCCTTGAGAATGTTTATGCACACTAAAAAAGAATGTATAGTCAGAAATTGTAGGGTGAAGTGCTCTATAAATATTCATTAGGTGCTTTTGGTTTAATTTGTCATTTAAGGCTGGTATTTCCTTGCTGATTTTCTGTTTGAGTGATCTATCCATAGCTGTCAATGGTGTGTTTTTTTCCCCCTACTATAATTATGTTTTCCACAGTTTTTCCCTTTAGTTTTGTTAGTAGTTGCTTTGTATATTTTGGTGCTTCCTGATTGGGTGCATATGTATTGATAAGTGTTACATCTTCTTGTTGTATTGTCCTCTTTATTATTATGAAATATCCATTGTTGTCTCTTGTTACCTTTTTTATCCTGAAGTCTGTTTTGTCAGATATAAGTATGGCTATACCACCTTTCTCTAGATTCCATTTGTTTGGAATATCGATTTCCACCCTTTCACTTTGAGTCTATATTTGTCCTTATAACTGAGATGTGTCTCTTCGAGGCAGCATATGGTTGTGTTTTGTTTTTTGATCCAGTCTGCTGCTCTGTCCCTTTTTATTGGTGAGTTCAGTCCATTTACATTTAGAGTGATTATTGATACATGAGGATTTTCTATAACCATCTTATGTTTTGTTTTTTGTTACCTTGGTGTCTACATTGTTTCTTTGCATCTTTGTTTCTGTCTGTTATTTCAGTTTGGTGGTACTCTATGATTTTTCCCTCTGTTTCCTTTTTTCTTCCTTTTTTTGTGTCTCAGGATATTTTGAGTGGTTACCATTAAGTTTATGTAAAAGAATTTTTCATATATACAGTAGTCCTTTTCTTCAGCATGCTTCTTATCTCCATTCCCCTTTGGAAATTGAGACCTTTAATTCCCTTTTTATGTTTTTTGTTGTTTTCTTTTGGTCACAAATTATCCCTATTTATCTTGTGAGTTGATTTCTGAGTTGCAGTAGCAAAATATCTTCTTCTCTTTTTCTTTTTTTATATTTTTATCTTCTTTATGTTATGTTTAAGTATATAGTGCCCTATTCTGTTTAGGGGTTGCCATTTCCTGCTTCTCTCCATCTGTTAGTAATCTTGCTCATGATTTTATATTCTTTTGACTTTTTGTTTCAGGTCGAATAGCCTCTTTCAGTATTTCCAGCAATGCAGTCCTTGTGTTGGAAATTCCCTCAGCTTCTCTATGTCACAAAGGTCTTTATTCCTCCTTTATATCTAAAGGATAACTTTGCTGTATATATTAGTCTTGGCTGATAATTTTTGTCTTTCAGTAGTTTGAATATTTTCTTCCAGTTTGTCCTGCCTTGTAGAGTTTCTGTGGAAAAGTCTGATAATCGTCTAATGAGCTTTCCTTTGTAGGTTACTATCTTCTTTTCCCTGGCTGCGTTGAGATTTCTTACTATGTCATTAATTTTTGACAGCTTCAATAGAATGTGCCTTGCCTGTTTGAATTCAGGTAATTAGGTGTTCTTTTTGCTTCTTTGAGTTGATGATCCAGTTCTTTCCCTTTCTTCTCCTTCTGGTATATCCATAATTCTTATGTTTCTCTTTCTGATGGTGTCAGACAGTCTTCTAAGAGTTCTTTCATTTCTTTTAACTCTCAAGTCTCTCTTCTTCCATCTGTGTCATTTCCAGATTTTTGTTTTTGATATCACTAATACTTTCCTCCATTAGGTCAGCTCTGTTTCCTAAGCTGGCTAGTACATTTTTCATCTCTTTTATTTAGTTCTTCAGATCCAGGATTTCTATTTGGTTCTTTTTTTTTTTTTTTTTTTATTAAATTTATTGGGGTGACAATTGTTAGTAAAATTACATAGATTTCAGATATACAATTCTGTATTACATCATCTATAAATCCCATTGTGTGTTCATCACCCAGAGTCAGTTCTCCTTCCATCACCATATATTCGATCCCCCTTACCCTCATCTCCCACCCCCCACCCCCCGCCCCCCTTACCCTCTGGCAACCACTAAACTATTGTCTGTGTCTATGAGTTTCTGTTTCTCATTTGTTTGTCTTGTTCTTTTGTTGTTTTTGGTTTATATACCACATATCAGTGAAATCACATGGTTCTCTGCTTTTTCTGTCTGACTTGTTTTGCTCAGCATTACTCTCTCAAGATCCATCCATGTTGTCACAAATGTTCCTATATCATCTTTTCTTACAGCCGAATAGTATTCCATTGTGTATATATACCACAACTTCTTTATCCATTCATCTATCGAAGGATATTTTGGTTGTTTCCATGTCTTGGCCACCGTAAACAAAGCTGCAATGAACATTGGAGCACACGTGTCTTTATGGATAAATGTTTTCAGATTTTTTGGGTAGATACCCAGAAGAGGGATTGCTGGGTCATATGGCAATTCTATTGGTAATTCTTTGAGAAACCTCCACACTGCCTTCCATAACAGCTGTACCAGTCTGCATTCCCACCAACAGTGTATGAGGGTTCCTTTTTCTCCACAGCCTCTCCAACATTTGTTGCTATTTGTCTTGTTGATGATAGCCATTCTGACTGGGGTGAGGTGATATCTCATTGTAGTTTTGATTTGCATTTCTCTGATGATTAGTGATGTTGAGCATTTTTTCATATGTCTATTTGCCATTTGTATGTCCTCTTTGGAGAAATGTCTCTTCAAGTCTTCTGCCCATTTTTCAATTGGGTTGTTTGTTTTTTTGTTGTTGAGTTGCATGAGTTCCTTGTATATTCTGGATACTAGCCCCGTATCGGAGGCACTGTTTGCAAAAATCTTCTCCCATTCAGTTGGTGGCCTCTTTATTTTGTCAATGGTTTCTTTTGCTGTGCAGAAGCTTTTAAGTTTCATATAGTCCCATTTGTTTATTTTAGCTTTTACTTCCATTGCCTTTGGAGTCAAGTTCATAAAATGCTCTTTGAACCCAAGGTCCATAAGTTTAGTACCTATGTTTTCTTCTATGCAGTTTATTGTGTCAGGTCTTATGCTTCAGTCTTTGATCCATTTTGAATTAACTTTGGTACATGGTGACAAATAGCAGTCCAGTTTCATTCTTTTGCACGTGGCTATCCAATTCTCCCAGCACCATTTATTGAAGAGGCTGTCTTTGCTCCATTGTATGTTTTTAGCTTCTTTGTCAAAAATTATCTGTCCATATTTATGTGGTTTTATTTCTGGGTTCTCAATTCTATTCCATTGGTCTATGTGTCTGTTTTTCTGCCAATACCATGCTGTTTTGATTATTGTAGCCCTGTAGTACAAGCCAAAGTCAGGAAGTGTGATACCTCCATTATTGTTCTTTTTCCTTAAGATTGCTTTGGCTATTTGGGGTCTTTTGTGGTTCCAAACAAATCTGATGATTTTTTGTTCTATTTCTTTAAAATATGCCATTGGGATTTTGATGGGGATTGCATTGAATCTGTATATTGCTTTGGGTAATATGGCCATTTTAACTATGTTGATTCTTCCAATCCATGAGCACGGAATGTCTTTCCATTTCTTTGTGTCTTCTTCAATTTCTTTCAAAAATGTCTTATAGTTTTCAGCATATAGGTCTTTCACATCCTTGGTTAAGTTTATTCCTAGGTATTTTATTCTTTTTGCTGCAATTGCAAAAGGAATTGTTTTTTGTATTTCTTTTTCTGAGATTTCATTGTTAGTCTATAGGAAGGCAATGGACTTTTGTGCGTTGATTTTGTAGCCGGCAACTTTACTGTATTCGTTGATTGTTTCTAATAGCTTTTTGGTGGCGTCTTTAGGGTTTTCTATATATAGCATCATGTCATCTGCAAAGAGTGATAATTTAACTTCTTCATTCCCAATTTGGATGCCTTTTATTTCTTTCTCTTGCCTGATTGCTCTGGCAAGGACTTCCAACACTATGTTGAAAAGCAGAGGTGATAGGGGACATCCCTGTCGTGTTCCTGAACGTAGAGCAAAGGGCTTCAGTTTTTCTCCATTAATTATGAGATTAGCAGAGGGTTTGTCATATATGGCCTTTATTATGTTAAGGTATTTTCCTTCTATACCCATTTTATTAAGTGTTTTAATCATAAATGGATGTTGTATCTTGTCAAATGCTTTTTCTGCATCAATTGATATAATCATATGATTTTTGTCCTTTATTTTTGTTTATGTGATGTATCACATTGATGGATTTGCGTATGTTGAACCATCCTTGTGCCCCGGGGATGAACCCCACTTGGTCGTGATGAATAATCTTTTTAATGCATTGTTGTATTCGATTTGCTAGAATTTTATTTAGGAATTTTGCATCGGTATTCATTAGAGATATTGGTCTGTAGTTTTCTTTTTTTGTGCTGTCCTTACCAGGTTTTGGTATCAGGGTAATTTTGGCCTCATAAAATGAGTTAGGGAGTACTGTCTCTTCTTCAATTTTTTGGAAGAGTTTGTGCAGAATTGGTATTAGATCCTCTTTGAAGGTTTGGTAGAATTCACTAGTGAAGCCATCTGGTCCCGGACTTTTGCTTTTGGGAAGGTTTTGGATGACTGATTCAATTTCGTTACTGGTGATCGGTCTGTTTAGATTTTCCAGTTCTTCATGGTTCAGCCTTGGAAGGCTATATGTTTCTAAGAACTTGTCCATTTCTTCTAGGTTGTTGAATTTGGTGGCATATAGTCCTTCATAGTATTCTTGGATGATCCTTTGTATTTCTGTGGTGTCCGTGATAACTTCCCCTTTTACGTTTCTGATTTTGTTAATCAGTGTCTTCTCTCTTTTTATCTTAGTAAGTCTAGCCAAGGGTTTGTCAATTTTGTTAATCTTTTCAAAGAACCAGCTCTTTGTCATATTAATTTTTTCTATTGTCTTTTTGTTCTCTATTTCATTTAGTTCTGCTCTAATTTTTGTTATTTCCTTTCTTCTGCTGACCTTGGGTTTTACTTGTTCTTCTTTTTCTAGTTCTTTAAGGTGTAACATGAGGTTATTTATTTGGGAGTTTTCTTGTTTCTTGAGATAGGCCTGTAGTGAGATAAATTTCCCTCTTAAAACTGCTTTCGCTGCATCCCAAAAATTTTGGTAGGATGTATTTTCATTGTCATTTGTTTCTATGTATCTTTTGATCTCTCCTCTAATTTCTTCTTTGACCCAGTCCTTCTTTAAAAGTATGTTATTTAATCTCCATGTATTTATGTTTTTTCCCGCTTTCTTTTTACAGTTGATATCCAATTTCAAAGCCTTGTGATCAGAGAATATGCTTGGTATGATTTCAATCTTCTTAAATTTGTTGAGACTGATTTTATGTCCCAATATATGGTCTATCCTTGAGAATGTTCCATGTACACTAGAAAAGAATGTATAGTCTGATGTTTTAGGATGAAGTGCTCTATAAATGTCAATTATGTCCATTTCATCTAATGTGTCATTTAGGGCTACTATTTCGTTATTTATTTTCTGTTTGGATGATCTATCCATAGCTGTCAATGATGTATTTAAGTCCCCTAGTATAATTGTGTTTTGGTCAATTTCTCCCTTTAGTTCTGTTAGTAGTTGCTTGGTGTATTTCGGTGCTCCCTGATTGGGGGCATAAATATTGATGACTGTTATGTCTTCTTATTGTACAGTCCCCTTCACCATTATGAAATGTCCATCTTTGTCTCTTGTTATCTTTTTCACCTTGAAGTCTGTTTCATTTGATATCATTATGGCTACACCTGATTTTCTCTGGGTACCATTTGCTTGGAGTGTCAATTTCCACCCTTTTACTTTGAGTCTATGCTTGTCCTTGTAGCTGAGATGTGTCTCTTGGAGACAGCATATGGTTGGGTTTATTTTTTTGATCCAATCTGCTACTCTGTGCCTTTTTATTGGTGAGTTCAGTCCATTTACATTTAGGGTGATTATTGATATGTGAGGATTTCCTGTCATTCTATCCTTAGTTTTCTGGTAAGATTGTGTCTCCATTGTTTCTTTGCCTTTTTGTTGTTGTCTATTATTTCTGTGTGGTGGTGTTCTATGATGTTTCCCTCTGTTTCTTTTTTTATTTCAGTATATATTTCAATTCTGGATTTATTTTGAGTGGTTTCCCTTAAGTTTATGTAAAAGAAAGTTTGATATTTAGAGTATTCCATTTTCTTCAGCACGCTTACTTTCTCCATTGCCATATTCCGGTTCAGGCCTTTACTCTCCCCCTTTTTGAGTTGTGGTTGCCACAAATTGTCCCTGTTGATGGTGGTCGAATAGCCTCCTTTAGTATTTCTTGTAGTGCAGGTCGTGTATTAGAAAATTCCCTCAGCTTCTGTATGTCTGGAAAGGTCTTTATTCCTCCTTCATATCTAAAGGATATCTTTGCTGGATATATTATTCTTGGCTCATGGTTTCTCTCTTTCAATAGTTTGAATATTTGGTTCCACTCCCTCCTGGCTTGTAGAGTTTCTGCTGAAAAATCTGATGATAATCTAATGGGCTTTCCTTTGTAAGTTACCGTCTTCTTTTCCCTGGCTGCCTTGAGGATTCTTTCTTTGTCGTTGATTTTAGACAGCTTCAATACAATGTGTCTTGGAGAAGGTCTGTTGGGATTGAGGTAACTAGGTGTTCTGTTTGCTTCTTGGATTCGAGGGTCCAGTTCTGTCCACAAATTTGGGAAGTTCTCATTGACAATTTGTTTGAATATATTCTCTGTTCCCTTCTCTCTTTCTTCTCCTTCTGGTATGCCCATTATTCTTATATTGCTCTTTCTGATGGAGTCAGAAAGTTCTTATAGAGTTCTTTCATTTCTTTTAAGTCTCAAGTCTCTTTCTTCTTCAATTTGTGTCATTTCCAGGTTTCTGTCTTCGATGTCACTGATTCTTTGCTCCATCTGGTCAACTCTACTACCTAAGCTCGTTATTTCATTCTTAATTTCTTCTATTGAGTTCTTAATCTCCAGAAATTCTATTTGGTTCTTTTTTAAGATTTCAATCTCTTTCGTAAAATGCTCATGCTGTTCTTTGATTGAGTTTCTGAGTTCCTTTAACTGCCTATCTGTGTTTTCTTGTATCTCGTTGAGTTTTTTCAGAACTGCAATCTTGAAGTCTCTGTCATTTAAGTCACATATTTCTGTATCTTTAAGTGCCTTTTCTGGAGATTTTTCACTTTCTTTCTGAGCTATCTTGTTGCCTTGGTTATTCATGGTGATTACTAGTTTACTATTTCTCTTCCTAGACATCAACAGGAGTAACTTCTGCAACAGGTTGATAGAAAGCGGTCTTTCTTTTGTTTGCCAGTACTTGTTGGTAGAATGTTTTATTATTTCTCCAACTGCAACTTATTTTTCTTCTCCCACACAGTAATGCTATGTTTTCTCTGCACTATTCCAACTTCTCACGCAAAGGGGGGATTCCCTGGGAGACGGGTTTCTCCTCTGTTAATAGTTCGTCTAGGTCACAGGGCGCAGTGTCCCGGTGGGTATGCGGAGAGCTTTTGATGTTCGAAAGCTCTTCCAGCTGCTGATTCAGAGCCCGTATATTTCAGCAGTTCTGTTTACTCCTGCAGGGATCCGCCCATATAGGTGGGGTCAGGGGCGGGGTGAGTTGTGAGAGGTGGCCCAGAGCAATGGCGGCGACCACTACCTCAGCCGGTCCTGCTTCCACAGCTCTCTCCCCTTTGCTGGAACTAGTTGGGCTGTGAATTTGTGTTTGCGGTCCACAGATCTCAAAACAGCAAATTTTCTGTTGTTTTGATCTGACACTGCTACTGTTTCGCTTCTAGCACCTGGCAGGTGGGGGCGGGGCGAGCTCTGGGAGGGTAGGGAGGGGGCGGCTAGTCTCAGTGCCTAAGGCTCCGTTCTCTGCTCGGTAGTGCGGGCTTAAACCACCGTTTTCAGCCTTTTTCCCTCAGTCTTTTCTCCGAGGTCTCTGCCGTGAGCGTTGGGTTCAGCCGTGGTATATGCTGCCCCCTCAGCCCTGTGGAGCCCTGGCGGAGCCCTAGCAGTCCGAGTTCTTCCCTCTCCCGCAGCTGCGGTAGTTCCGGGAAGCAGCGAGCTCGGAGCACTGAGCTAGGTCTGCGTCCTTCGCCTGCTCGGCTCCGTCTCCACGCGCTTCTCCCTTTCCTCCTCCTCCCTCCACTCGCGCGAATCTCCCACCTGTAGGTGATTTCAGTCGGTAGTGGGCCTCTTCATGTTGCCTGTCTGCTGTGCAGGGAGTCCTTTGTGGAGTTTTTGTTGTTCGATTCTTTGTAAATTCCGGGGGAGCTTTACAGAGGCTCACCTCACGCCGCCATTTTTCCGGAAGTCTGGTTCTTTTTTAAAATTTCAGGCTCTTTGGTAAAATATTCATGTTGTTTGTCGATTTTCTGAGTTCATTAAAGTTCCTGAGTTTTCTTGTATCTTGTTGAATTTTTTCAAAACTACAATCTTGAGTTCTGTCATTTAAGACACGGATATCCATGTCTTTAAGTTTATTTTCTAGAGAGTTTTCATTTTCTTTCTGAGCTGCCTTGGTACATTGGTTATTCATGGCAATTAATGAATTACTATTTCTCTTCCTGGGCATCTACAAGAGTGGATTCTGGAGCAGATTGATATAAAGAGGTCTTTCTTTTGCTTTCTAGTAGGTGTCACTGGAATATTTTATTTTCTCTCATGTTGCAGCATTTTATTTTCTCTTGCGCTGTACTGGCTTCTAGCACGATGGGAGGTTTCCTGGGACACAGGCTTCTCCTCTGTGGACAGGTCACCTGGGTCTCAGGACATCACCCACATGGGAGGATGTGGTGGGCGATGGGGTTCTGAGCCTCTAAAACCCTAAGCTACCCTTGCAGCCTGATGCAGAGCTTGTGTGTCTCAGAAGCTCTGGTTATGCCCACAAGGATCAGCCTGGAAAGGTGGGGTGCAGGGTGGCGTGGTAAAGGCAGCATGTATATCTGTGGCTCTGAGCAATGGCAATTTCCAGCCCACAGTTGTTTTGCCCCTACAGCTCCTTCCCTGTCACCAGAATTAACCTGCAGTGTGCATCTGCCCCTCTGGGACTGTCTATTCAGTTCTCGGAGCTGTAGATATTCTGCTCTTTAATGTGATACTTGTAAGGTATTTTTTTCTGGGGCCTATTTCTGACTCTGGGAGGGTGGGGTGAGAGGTGGCCAGGCTTCTGGTCTTTATTTTCTGCCTGGCACTGAGGGCTTAAACCGCAGTTCTCACCCTTCTGTATTCGGTCTTTGCCCCGAGGTTTCTGCCCAATGGATCACTGAGTTCAGCTGTATTACAGACTGATCCGTCAGGCAGAAATGCTCAGGGCCACAGAGAATTCACCTGCAGTCTAAATTTTCCCCTCTCCCAAGAGTGCAGTGAACTCTGGGCTGTGTTCTGAGGCCCGTGTCCTGCGGCCGTGTCTCTCTACTTCCCCTTTCCCTCTTCCCTTGTTTGCCCATATTCGCCCACCGTTGGGTGTTTCAACGTGCAGATCTCTCAGACATGCTTGTGTGCTCCATGGGGTATCCTTTGCTGTTCAATTTGTTGTAACTTCCTTGGGAAATTTCAAGGAGCACCCTTCACGCCACCATGTTTCTGACATCACTCAAAAACAATCTTAATATTTTTTAAATATCCACTATAATTTCTATTTTTAATTGCTATTTAATTTTAATCTATATCCTTTTTCTTCATGAATATTGAGACTTGCTTTTGTTACTTTAGATCCTATTGTTTTATTCTATAATTCTCTTCATGATTACCTTCATCATAATTCTTTAACTTTTCTTTTTTTTTTTTTGTAATTATTTGAGTTGAATGCTTTGCTATTTATTTTTCAAACTTTTTTTTTACTAATTATTTAATGGATCTGTTTTCTTCATTATATTATTGGCATCATTATATTTAGAGCTTTCTTAAATTACTGAATTATATATATAATATATAATTATACAAGTATATATAATTCAATATGTATAGAATTATATATACTATGCATATATATGTATTTGAATTGATTTTTAACTTGATTGTTTTTGTTCAGAGCATGTTTTCAGTATGATGTCAGTTTTTGATATTAAGCCTTCCTCTGTTGCTTAGTAAGTGGTCAGTTTTGTTAATTTTTGTCTGTGCTTGAAAAGAATAGGTATTCTTTAACATTGGGATGCATTACTGCTTATGTTAATTGTGGTATTCAAATTTGTTTTTAAATTTATATGAATGTTTGAACTGTCATTCTGTGAGAAAGGAGAATTAACATATCCTTACTAATACTATGGAGACTATGGAGGTGTCAATTGTATTTTTTCGGTTTTTGCTTTGTATATTTTTGAGGTTATGTTGTTGTTGCATAACATTCCTACATTGTTATATATTTTTGATAATTCCCCCTTTTCCATTAAATAGTGGCCTACTTATTTATAAAATGCTATTAAGTTTTTTCTTACAGTCTTACTTGTCTTACACTGATATTGGTAAATACCTTTGTGTAGTGTGCTGATATTTTTTTCCTATTCCTTTACTTTCATCTAGTCCTAAACACTGTTTTGCGTTTTGAGACTGTATAAGATTCTTTGTTTTTGAGTAAGAAAATTTAATCCTATATCATTTATTGTAAATGAACATTGTAGCTATCTTTCCATAATTTTATTTTTTATTTTTGATTTGTGGTGGTTTTTCCTTGTTAATCTCTACACCATCCTTTTCTGAAAATTTTTAAAGTTTTACTTTCAATTTCTCTCTCCCTTTTTTAATTTCCTCAGATTTTATCTGGCACATTTGACTTAATGAAATCTAAAGTGTATCGATATCTGTATTTATCATAAACAATATAAAGATTTTTAATTCTATATCTGTTTACTTAGTTCTCTTGTTCATGTTGTTTATATTCATACATCTTTTGTTTTAAACAGCACAAACTCAGTTTTTATAATTATTATTTTTATGTTTTTAGTCATCAGTAATTATTTAAATCTAACTTTATGTTTGCTATCTGTACAAACCAATACCTTTTCTTTTGTATTTCAAATCTTCTGGTGCAGTTGTTTTGCCTTCATGCAAGTATCTATTAATGGCAAAATTTCTCACTGTCTGCTTCTGTTACTGTGTTCATACTTGAATTATATTTTAGCTGGGTATATAATTTAGTTGATATTTGTATGTGCTTAGAACTTTGAAAATACTGTTCTATTCTGGTGTTCCTGATGAGAAGTATTCCGTTAGTCTACTTGTCATTTCTTTTAGTTATTTTTTAATCTCCTATAAGTGTTCGCATTACAATATCCATATTTCTTAAAATCACTTTTATATTTTTTTCTTTTTTTATATCTTTATCCTATTCGGTCTCGGTTTATTTCTCAGATCTATCTTCTCTGATTAGAGTTCACCAATTCTCTCTCTCTCTCTCTCTCTCTCTCTCGCTCGCTCGCTCGCTCGCTCTCTCATTTATTACTATTTCTAACTTGCACCCATGGACATATAATATCAATGATCTTTTTATGTCATGTGTAAAAAGTCTATTTGGTCATTTAAAAATCATTATTGTTTTATTTCTTTGTTTTTTCTTCCATAATTATTTTAAACACTGATTTTATATATTCTTTCAAAATCTTCCACTATTCCTTCTTCTTATGTGGCCAACTTTCCCAGTCGTTGTATTGGCTTATTCTACATAATTCTGTTTTCTTCTTCCTTTTTTTTTTTTTAATCCCTTTGTGCTTTATGGTTCTGATTGTGTGTGTGTGTGTGTGTGTGTGTGTGTGTGTGTATGTGTGTGTGTTTATTCAATCACAACAGAGGTTCATTTGTTTTTCTTTCTGTTTTCTCCCTTTGTGAAAGCCCTGGCAGTCTGAATTGTGAAATATTCTTACAGAGCAATGTTCTATTTACTTATTGACAATAGGAATTTTATAGATTTTTGGACCATTGTTCTGGATATATTTCTTGGCCTACCCTAATATTTCTGCAATTTGTATCTCACACCTTGTTTTAGGTATAAAAGGCTTAAGATTTGTGTTTCTCACAGAAAATACCTCTTTCTTCCTCACCACGAGCTTAGAGAAAGCAGGAAGATTCATTGCTTTTTCTCCAAACAAGTTCGGATTATTTTTCTGTCCTTTGTGTGGCTTGGTCAGTCCTTTGAGGACCTCAATTTTAGCCAAATATCTTCAGTTTCAGCTCCTTTCTCACAGTAGCACTGTACATGCCTGGGCCTTAAAAGTCAATGTGCAGTTCTCTTGACATCTAAAACCAGGCACTAATACACCATCCACCACCTTCACACTTAGGGCTACCATAGTATCAGCTGGAACTAGCTGTCTTGCTTTGAGATTATTTTGTTGTTCTTGTTTGTTTGTTTTTGGCATTTGAACATTTATTTTCTTTTACCATAAATGCATGTATGTATGTGTGTCTTTGTAAATAGAATAGGTCTAACAATTAAGTTTGTGAACTTATTGAAACAGTGTTGCTAACCTTTTTTGGTATCATAGAGATTATTCATTATGAATTTGTACTAACTGGACAAAGTTAACCAAGTTTACTATTTGGAAGTGCTGAAAAGCCTGCGTGAAAAAGTTATACGACCTGAACTTTTCGCCAACAATTCATGGCTCTTGTATCACGACAATGCACAAGCTCACACATCACTGTTTGTGAGGGAGTTTTTAACTAGTAAACAAATAACTGTGTCACATCCAGCACACCATGGGCAGTGAGAGTACAAGCAGGGGCGGCTTTGGGTTAAGTTTTAAGAAAGAAACATACAGAGACTTAATGCAGTTAAATCTCAGAAGGCCAGGGGTCTCACAGTTCTGAAAGACTGGAGCCCAGATTTGAGCCGACTGGAGGTTTTTATTGATAAATCTACAAGGGAGTAGCAGTGTTTTTGGCACGGTCTGTGAGACTC